>NC_074690.1:40197206-40497206 GCF_029448725.1 Salvelinus fontinalis
CGGGTCCTTACGAGAGAGTACATTTTCTACACCAGGTGAAATCGTGCAGCATTAGCTATGGATGTATCCAAATAAATGTCACTAGAAAACAGTTTAAACAAATGCAACTGCAGCTACTTTGTTGTTATTCTGGCTGCACTGTTTGACGTGACTGTAAGTTAGTCGTAGTTGGCTAACTAGCGAGCACGGGATAAGAACGCTGCCAGCCAGTATGGCAATGGAACATTTAGAACGAACGACTGGGTCGCGTCCATAGATACAGAACAAAAAGACTGAACGACTGGGTCGCGTCTCTGGCAACCAAACCGATAGAACAAATGACCAGCCGGCTTGGGTAGCAACCGTAAATTTGTGTCAGGACTATATCTTGTGGAAGGATGAAATAGTATGAATAAATTAATAAAATAAAAATTATTGAAAATATGTAAATTATTATTTGAATATGTTGGTAACCAGTTGTATAAAAGTGGAACTGACACTCTACGGCTTTGCATTATTTTCCAGAGAACGCATAGAGCCCCGAGTTGATTATCCCTTAAAGACCATTGCTATAATTTAACACATTTGCCGCTAGAAATGTATTCAACATCCACTGAAGTATCTAGCAAGTTTACTAGATAGCTACTGTAGTTGCTTTGGTAACCAAACAGACTTGCTAGTTTAGCTAACCAACCCATCAATCCTAGTTTGCTATTATGAAAATCGAGCTAAAATCTAATTTTATTGCTCACATACACATGGTTAGCAGATGTTAATCCGAGTGTAGCGAAATGCTTCTGCTTCTAGTTCCGACAGTGCAGTAATAGCTAACAAATAATCTAACAATTCCCCAACAACTACCTAATTAACACAAATCTAAAGGGGTGAATGAGAATATGTACATATACAGTGGGGCAAAAAAGTATTTAGTCAGCCACCAATTGTGCAAGTTCTCCCACTTAAAAAGATGAGAGAGGCCTGTAATTTTCATCATAGGTACACTTCAACTATGACAGACAAAATGAGAGAAAAAAAATCAAGAAAAATCACATTGTAGGATTTTTTATGAATTTATTTGCAAATTATGGTGGAAAATAAGTATTTGGTCACCTACAAACAAGCAAGATTTCTGTCTCTCACAGACCTGTAACTTCTTCCTTAAGAGGCTCCTCTGTCCTCCACTCGTTGCCTGTATTAATGGCACCTGTTTGAACTTGTTATCAGTATAAAAGACACCTGTCCACAACCTCAAACAAGCACAGTCCAAACTCCACTATGGCCAAGACCAAAGAGCTGTCAAAGGACACCAGAAACAAAATTGTAGACGTGCACCAGGCTGGGAAGACTGAATCTACAATAGGTAAGCAGCTTGGTTTGAAGAAATCAACTGTGGGAGCAATTATTAGTAAATGGAAGACATACAAGACCACTGATAATCTCCCTCGATCTGGGGCAAGATCTCACCCTGTGGGGTCAAAATGATCACAAAAGAACGGTGAGCAAAAATCCCAGAACCACACGGGGGGACCTAGTGAATGACCTGCAGATAGCTGGGACCAAAGTAACAAAGCCTGCCATCAGTAACACACTACGCCGCCAGGGACTCAAATCCTGCAGTGCCAGACGTGTCCCCCTGCTTAAGCCAGTACATGTCCAGGCCCGTCTGAAGTTTGCTAGAGAGCATTTGGATGATCCAGAAGAAGATTGGGAGAATGTCATATGGTCAGATGAAACCAAAATATAACTTTTTGGTAAAAACTCAACTCGTCGTGTTTGGAGGACAACGAATGCTGAGTTGCATCCAAAGAACACCATACCTACTGTGAAGCATGGGGGTGGAAACATCATGCTTTGGGGCTGTTTTTCTGCAAAGGGACCAGGACGACTGATCCGTGTAAAGGAAAGAATGAATGGGGCCATGTATCGTGAGATTTTGAGTGAAAACCTCCTTCCATCAGCAAGGGCATTGAAGATGAAACGTGGCAGGGTCTTTCAGCATGACAATGATCCCAAACACACCCGGGCAATGAAGGAGTGGCTTCGTAAGAAGCATTTCAAGGTCCTGGAGTGGCCTAGCCAGTCTCCAGATCTCAACCCCATAGAAAATCTTTGGAGGGAGTTGAAAGTCCGTGTTGCCCAGCAACAGCCCCAAAACATCACTGCTCTAGAGGAGATCTGCTGTGAGGATACATGACATGAGGATACATTACATGAGGAATGGGCCAAAATACCAGCAACAGTGTGTGAAAACCTTGTGAAGACTTACAGAAAACTTTTGACCTCTGTCATTGCCAACAAATGGTATATAACAACGTTTTGAGATAAACTTTTGTTATTGACCAAATAATTATTTTCCACCATAATTTGCAAATAAACTGATTACAAATCCTACAATGTGATTTTCTGGATTTTTTTTTCTCATTTTGTCTGTCATAGTTGAAGTGTACCTATGATGAAAATTACAGGCCTCTCTCATCTTTTTAAGTGGGAGAACTTGCACAATTGGTGGCTGACTAAATACTTTTTTGCCCCACTGTAAATATATGGATGAGTGATGGCCGTGCGGCATGTGCAAGGTGCAATAGATGTTACAAAATACAGTATATACATGTGATGTGTAAACATTACTAAAGTGTCATTAATTAAAGTGGCACTGTTTAAAGTGACTAGTGATCCATTTATTAAAGTGGCCAGTGATTTGGTCTCAATGTAGGCAGCAGTTTCTCTGAGTTGGAGATGTTTAGCAGTCTGATGGGCTTGAGATAGAAGCTGTTTTTCAGTCTCTCAGAGCTTTGTTGCACCTGTACTGACCTCGCCTTCTGGATGGTAGAGGTGTGAACAGGGAGTAGCTTGTGTGATTGTTGTGTGCCCTTGGTTTACCAGCGTCCTGTCGATTTATTGTTACAATGTCCGTTGGTGTGTGTGAGTACCTGTGCTGTGTGTTTTGGCTTTCGTGCCCTTGTGGACTGCACAGATGATTACAGGTCTCGTCCCGTGTGTTAATCATTGTGAGCTTGTGTCATTTATTCAAGGTACTCCTTGTTCTTTTGTTTGGGTTTCAACCCTGTGTTTGTTTGGTCTTCGTCCCTGTGCCTTTACACGGCACGCTATAATTTGGGTTAGTTGCTTTGGTAACCAAACAGACTTGCTAGTTTAGCTAACCAACTCATCAATCCTAGTTTGCTATTATGAAAATCGAGCTAAAATCTAATTTTATTGGTCACATACACATGGTTAGCAGATGTTAATGCGAGTGTAGCGAAATGCTTGTGCTTCTAGTTCCGGCAATGCAGTAATAACCAACGAGTAATCTTACCTAACAATTCCACAACTACTACTGTTGAATACTCCTTTTCTGATTGGTTTGAAGGGCATTCTAGAGCGTGCATTATTTCCTGAGCTACTTCGGTGGATGCTGAACACATTTCTACCTGCAAATGAACACATTTCTAGCAAAGTATTTTTCCATAGAACGCCTTGTTGATTATCCCTTAAATAAATATATGTCTCTGGTTTTAACCTTACATTAAGGAGAGAATAAGTATTATGTACCATCTACCAGTGTGTCAACCCAGACGTTCTGTTTTTGACTGTGATAACATGTAACAATACAGAATACAACACACTTGAGACTACTGTGGGCTACAACCTACACTGGACAGACAAACGACAACATCTTTCATACCTGCAAATCGCAGTTAATATGAATATAATTATGAAATTGTGTGTGTCCACAGCCATTTTGCATGCCTGTCGTCGAAGTACATGTGCCCTGGTGTACCCGCGGTGATGAGTACCCTTCTGGCCAACATCAATGCCTACTATGCTCACACCACCCAGTCCACCAATAACGTCTCGGCATCAGACCGCTTCGCCGCATCCAACTTTGGAGTGAGTTCATTAGTGTATACTTTTAGGGGCGGTTTCCCAGACATAGATTAAGCCTAGTCTTGGATCTAAAAGCTATTTCAATGGAGATTCTCTTTAGTCCAGGACTAAACTTAATCTGTCCCGGAAACCAACAATTATTGTTTTAGGTTGACATTCTATTAAAAGCTATTTCATTTAAAATCGTATTAACTGTGTTGATTAATTATGAATGGAAATGTCTTCTTCGAGATGAAACGATATGATAGAGATGACATGTTGAACTGTGCAGGTAAAGTAAACAGGGAAGTAGTTTCAAAACCGGAACACTGTCCTGAGGGCCCTCTGCCCTAATACAGCCTCCAACCCCCATTTTCAAACAGTGGCCCAACCTACATCCCCAACTGCCCAATCAGATACACCAAACTAAGCTAGATCCTGTCCTGGGTTGACATAAGCAAAATATACACGTATATATATATATATACTGTCAGCTGAGATGATGTTACAATTTTTTCTCCTGTTTTATCTTGTCCTGTGTGGGTAGAAGGACAGGTTTGTGAAACTTCTAGACCAGCTCCACAACTCCCTGAGGATTGACCTTTCCATGTACAGGGTAATGTCAACTTTTTTCTTTCACTGTTTTCTATTGTGTGTTCAGTGTTTTGAGAGACTTTTAAAAGTGTTGTACTTCACACAAACACTGGTTTATATTGTGTTATGTATGAAAGTCACTGTTTTAGATTAGTCCTCTATTCCATTATAGGCATTTTCTATTTTAGTTGTTTTTCTTTGTGAATATTTTGTGTTTTGTGTAATTGGATTTATTCTTCCAGTTCCATCTGTAAGACACTGTATACAGGCCATTAGATATACTTTTCTTGCAGTTGACATTATTATATTTATATTTTACTTTTATTCGACCAGAAGTTGAAGGGCATGATGGAGGAGATAGTATAATTTTATAGTAGTCTATTCTAGCAAAATAAACATGACATTCTAAGTTAGATAGGCCTTCAACTAGCCATGTTTATTCTACCAGTCTTGTGATATCTGATCCTGTTCTACAAGAACACATCTCTGTTCCTAACAGTGTTTGTGTTTCTACACTGTTTTCAAGTATATATCAGTGTGTTTGTGTTTGTAGAATAACTTCCCGGCTAGTAGCCCTGAGAGGCTGCAGGACCTCAAGTCCACTGTAGACCTACTGACCAGCATCACCTTCTTCAGAATGAAGGTGAACAAAACTCTATTCATCTTCTTCTTCTTCATCTCTGTTTCCTCAAGTCCTAGAGCCGGCCTGTGCCAGCTACCATTTTATTCCAGGAAAGAAGCAATATATTATGTGGATTCATAAATAGACTTACTTGCTAAGCTAGCTCTTGAGTAGCCACTGAAGACCACCCTGGTCTCCCGAGCTTACATTCTGTTTCACTACACGGATTCAGTAAAACAAAACCAGAGCGCAGCGGTCAGGATGGTTTGATCAGGCTAGCTCTTGAGGGTTAGGCAACATTTAGCACCAGTTAAGGTGTATGAGCCATATACAGTGCATTTGTAGCATTATAGCCTTCGTCTAAAATGTATTAAATAAAATGTGTTCCTCAAATCTACACAATACCCCATAATGACAAAGCGAAAATAGGTTTTTAGAAAATGTTGCAAATGTATAAAAAAACAAATGCCTTATTTACATAAGTATACAGACCCTTTGTTATGAGACTCGAAATCGAGCTCAGGTGCATCCTGTTTCCATTGATCTTCCTTGAGCTGTTTCTACAACTTGATTGCAGTCCACCTGTGGTAAATTAAATTGATTGGACATGATTTGGAAAGGCACACACCTATCTATATAAGGTCCCATAGTTGACAGTGCATGTCAGAGGAAAAACCAAGCCGTGAGGTCGAAGGAATTGTCCGTAGAGCCGAGAGGGGATTTTGTCGAGGAACTGATCTGGGGAAGGGAACCAAAAAATGTCTGCAGCATTGAATGTCCCCAAGAACACAGTGGCCTCCATCATTCTTAAATAGAAGAAGTTTGGAACCACCAAGACTCTTCCTAGAGCTGGCCGCCCAGCCAAACTGAGCAATCGGGGTAGAAGGTCCTTGGTCAGGGAGGTGACCAAGAACCCGATGGTCGCTCTGACAGAGCTCTAGAGTTCCTCTGTGGAGATGGAAGAACCTTCCAGAAGGACAACCATCACTGCAGCACTCTACCAATCAGGCCTTTATGGTAGAGTGGACAGATGGAAGCCACTCCTCAGTAAAAGGCACATGACAGCCTGCTTGGAGTTTGCCAAAAGGCACCTAAAAGACTATTTTAGAACATGAGAAACACTATTCTCTGGTCTGACAAAACAAAGTTTGAACTCTTTGGCCAGAATGCCAAGTGTCACGTTTGGAGGAAACCATTACCTGGCCAATACCATCCCTACGGTGAAGCGTTATGATGGTAGTATCATGCTGTGGGGATGTTTTTCTGTGGCAGGGACTGGGAGACTAGTCAGGATCAAGGGAAAGATGAACGGAGCAAAGTACAGAGAGATCCTTGACGAGAACTTGCTCCAGAGCGCTCAGGCCCAACACTTTCTAAAAACCTCAGACTGGGGTGACGGTTCACCTTCCAACAGGACAACGACTCTAAGCACACAGCAAAGACAATGCAGGAGTGGCTTTAGGACAAGTCTCTGAATGTCCGTGAGTGGCCCAGCCAGAGCCCAGACTTGAACACGATCTAACGTCTGGAGATAACTGAAAATAGCTGTGCAGCAATGCTCTCCATCCAACCTGACTGAGCTTGAGGATCTGCAGAGAAGAATGGGAGAAGCTCCAAATACAGGTGTGCCAAGCTTGTTGCGTCATACCCAAGAAGACTCGAGGCTGTAATTGCTGCCAAGGGTGCTTCAACAAAGTACTGAGTAAAGGGTCTGAATACTTGTGTAAAAGTGATATTTCAAATTTGCCAACTTTTCTAAACACCTGTTTTTGCTTTGTCATTATGGGGTATTGTGTGTAGATTGATGAGGGAAAAAAACTATTTCATCAATTTTAGAATAAGGCTGTAATGTAACAAAATGTGGAAAAAGTCAAGGGGTCTGAATACTTTCCAAATGCACTGCATGCTAATGCTAAGCTAACTGACCTTTGAACTTCCTGTGTGATCAGGTCCAGGAGCTGCAGAGCCCCCCCAGGGCCAGTCAGGTGGTGAAGGACTGTGTCAAAGCCTGTCTCAACTCCACCTACGAATACATCTTCAACAACTGCCACGAACTCTATGGCAGAGAGTACCAGACAGACCCTGTGAGTGTGGTTGGGTGTTTGTGTGATGTGTGTGCATGCATATCTCTGTGTGTGTGTGTCTGACCCTCTCTCTCGCCAGGCTAAGGCTGACGTTCCAGAAGAGCAGGGTCCCAGCATCAAGAACTTGGATTTCTGGTCCAAACTCATCACCCTCATCGTCTCCATCATAGAAGAGGACAAGAACTCCTACACACCCTGTCTCAATCAGTGAGTGTGTCTCTCTCTCCTTCTCTCTCTCTCTCTCCCTCCCTCTCCCCCTTTCTGAACACTGTTCTTCTGCCCCCTGTAGGTTTCCTCAGGAACTGAACGTGGGCATCATCAGTGCTGAGGTCATGTGGAACATGTTTGCTCAAGACATGAGATATGCCATGGAGGGTATGTGTGTGTTTGCGACTGTGCACATGTGTGTTGTATCAATCAATAAGTCCCTAAACTAATGCTACCAACCTGTCTCTGCTTCCCAGAGCATGAGAAGAACCGGCTGTGTAAGAGTGCTGATTACATGAACCTGCACTTCAAGGTTAAGTGGCTCTACAACGAATACTGTAAAGAGCTGCCCACCTTCCAGAAACGTGTACCTGAGTATCCAGCGTGAGTGTCCTTTAGCTCATCTAATTCAGCTCTTTTTTTTACGGAAAATCCATTAAAAAAATATATTTTGGGGGCTTGTTATCACATAATGAGATGATTTTGTGGACCCTTTCTCTGCCATCTCATAGGTGGTTTGAGCCGTTTGTCATCCAGTGGTTGGACGAGAACGAGGAAGTGTCCAGAGACTTCCTGCACGGTGCCCTAGTGAGGGACACAAAGGACGGGGTAAATTCACATCCGTTTCCTCTCTTGAGATATCAAAAATAAATTGGCTATGTTTTGTATTACAGGCTTCTATTTACCTTTTTTTGTTATTTGCCCCGACGATACATCGTCGTTGTAACTGCGTAGTCATTTCTCGATCATCGATACTGTAGGTTTATTACTTATTTGAGATTCATTGAAATGATTTAAAACTCTTCAACGTAAGTACCTTTACAAATGAACAGTCATGGATTGATTCAAATAAAGTCCAAGGTACTAAAGATCCTACTGATGTAGGTCTACTCTGTGATTTCACTGTGAATGTTGTAAACACCCAACAGAGAAATGACTCCCCTGTCCTTCCCACCACACTCCCATCTGTACTTCCCTTTACTCAGCACCTAGTGGTCCGGGAGAGAGGAAGAGGCACGTTAGAGGCTCCGCACAATCAATATATGGCCAATGACACACAGACATGAGACCTAACACACACTGCAGCCCTCGAGGAACTGACACGCACTCGCCGAGTACACATTTACACGCACGCGGGTCGACGCAGATGAGCAGGTTCCCTCCCCTCATTCGCCTGCGGTCCTTGGGGTCCAATGTTTGTCGCCCACAGCATCTTCTTGTTTCCTGTGTCAGCAGGAATCCAGTCCCACCGCCACCCTCCCCTTCACGACACCGCTCAATGCCCCGCTAATGACAGGAGGTGTTAATGAGGGCTCTGCTCCCCATCATATCCCTAATCCCCACACCATTCATGTGGAGAGAGGAACCAGCCACGCACTGTCCATTCATAGAGAATTCAACAGCACTTGCCATCTATCTTTAGCTTATAACATTAAATGTTTGGCCTCGAAAAAAGGGGCATCCCTCTCACATTTACATTTTAGTCATTTAGCAGACACTCTTATCCAGAGCGACTTACAGTAGAGTGCATACATTTTATTACATTTTTTACATACTGAGACAAGGATATCCCTACCGGCCAATCCCTCCCTAACCCCTAACCCGGACGACGCTATGCCAATTGTGCGTCGCCCCACGGACCTCCCGGTTGCGGCAGAGCCTGGGTGTGAACCCAGAGACTCTTGTGGCGCAGCTAGCACTGCGATGCAGTGCCCTAGACCACTGCGCCACCCGGGAGACCTCTCCTGTTCTATGAAGTGTGGGGATCCCAGTCTTGATCACTACAGACTACAGATCACTATTACTTGTGACTTTTGTTAGATATCAAAGTGCTTGATATAATCCCCCCTCTCGTCAATTCTCCCATCTCCCCCGTTCCTCTCTTCTCTGCCATGACACCTCTCTCCCTCTCATCCCCCACACTCCTCATCCCCTTCGCTGGTCTCTCCCCTCTTCTCTCCCCCTACAGTTCCAGGTAACGTCTGAGCATGCTCTGTTCTCATGCTCGGTGGTGGACGTGTTCTCCCAGCTCAACCAGAGCTTTGAGATCATACGCAAGCTAGAGTGTCCCGACCCCCAGATCGTAGGCAGCTACATGAAGAGATTCGCCAAGGTACCACTCTCCCTGTTAATCAACAAGGCGTTCTATGGTACCACTCTCCCTACCACTCTCCCTACCATACCAATATGGCTGACATTTCAGACTGTGTTGGTCAATGATGTGTGACTGTAAAAAGCCTTTATGAATATGATATAATGTGGAGGTCTGCTGTGATCGAACACTAACATGGTTAAACGATACAGAAGATGCTCATTATCTCTACCCCTCTCTCTACCCCCCCCCCTCTCTCTCTCTCTTTCGTTCTTTCTGTCTCTCCCTCTCTCTGTCAGACCATCGGCAATGTCCTGCTGTCCTATGCTGAGATCATTTCCAAAGAGTTCCCCAAACAATGCGGGAACAAGGAGAAAGAGAGAGTGGTAGGTTAGGGAAACGTCACGTGCATGTGTACTGTAAGTGAATGAGAACTGATTTTGGTTTAGAGGGAGAAGCTGGACTGGCTCCCAGAAAACCAAGTCTCCCAGTGGACTGATTCATCTATAGTCAACACTGAGCCTAGAGCGTCTGTTTGTCTGCTCTGCCTCTGCTTGGATCAGCAAGATACAGTCTAGTCTAGTCTAGTCTAGTCTAGTCTAGTCTAGTCTAGTCTAGTCTAGTCTAGTCTAGTCTAGTCTAGTCTAGTCTAGTCTAGTCTAGTCTAGTCTAGTCTAGTCTAGTCTAGTCTAGTCTAGTCTAGTCTAGTCTAGTCTAGTCTAGTCTAGTCTAGTCTAGTCTAGTCTGTCTGTCTGTCTGTCTGTCTGTCTGTCTGTCTGTCTGTCTGTCTGTCTGTCTGTCTGTCTGTCTGTCTGTCTCTCTCTCTGTCTCTCTCTCTGTCTCTCTCTCTGTCTCTCTCTCTGTCTCTCTCTCTGTCTCTCTCTCTCTCTGTCTCTCTCTCTGTCTCTCTCTCTGTCTCTCTCTCTGTCTCTCTCTCTCTCTGTCTCTCTGTCTCTCTCTCTGTCTCTCTCTCTGTCTCTCTGTCTCTCTGTCTCTCTGTCTCTCTCTCTGTCTCTCTCTCTGTCTCTCTGTCTCTCTGTCTCTCTGTCTCTCTGTCTCTCTGTCTCTCTGTCTCTCTGTCTCTCTGTCTCTCTGTCTCTCATATCATCATGATAAAGAGAAGCTGTATCTGTCTGCCTGCTTGTATCAGCGACATACAGCTTCTGCAAAGTTGCAAGGGATGATCTCTAATTATGTGTCCTCCTTTTCCCTCAGCCTTGTATCATCATCAATAACATCCAGCAGCTGAGAGTGCAGCTGGAGAAGATGTTTGAGGCCATGGGAGGCAAAAATGTGAGTTTGTCAACCTCAACATCATTGTAAAAATGTGTACCTACAATGTAATGATTGCACTGTGCCCACAGTGTCATTTTCTATGTAAAAACATGTTATTATTAAGGGCACTTACTTCCTGCTATGTAAATACATGTATTAAGGACACTTACTTCCTGCCCCCAGCTTAACGTGGGGGCCAGTGACTTCCTGAAGGACCTGCAATTAAAGCTCAACAACGTCATGGACGACCTTAGTAGGATATTTGCCGTCAGGTGTGTGTGTGGAGTTGTTTAGTTGAACCATTGGTGCTTGCAGGGTAGTATTCATTAGGACATGTCACAGAACTCCCTCTTTCTATCTGTTTTCTTCCGCCTTGGTGCCTAATGAATTTGACCCTGAGTTGTGGGTTTTTATGGCTGTGTCGGTGTGTAGTTTCCAGCCCCACATTGAGGAGAACGTGAAGCAGATGGGCGACATCCTGGGCCAGGTGAAGGGACAGACTGTTACGGACAACAACAGCGTGGCCGGGGACGCAGACAACGTCCTGCAGCCCATCATGGACTTCCTCGACACCAAGTGAGACAAAGGGCCAGAGATGCACTCACAGATACACACACACACACAGATACACACACACACACACACACTCACAGATACACACACACACACAGATACACACACACACACACACACTCACAGATACACACACACACACAGATACACACACACACACACACTCACAGATACACACACACACACACACACACACACACACACACACACACACACACACACACACACACACACACACACACTCTCTCTCTCTGTTCTGTGTGTTAAAATGTGTGTATTCTCTCCTCCCTAGCCTGTCGCTGTTTGCTAAGATCTGCGAGAAGACCGTACTGAAGAGAGTGCTGAAGGAACTGTGGAAACTGGTTATCAACACTATGGAGAAAAGCATTGTGCTCCCACCATTTACAGACCAGTCAGTGAGTGTAACACACACTTTTTCCTACGTCTACGAACCTGCACAAAACTCTTCAGTACATTCTCTCTGGTATAATACTGAATCTACCGTTCGTTCATAATTCTAAGGTTCTGGTTAGAATACGAGGTTGCGAACATACCCATTGGCTAGAATGAGAGGTAGAGGATTGAATGGTTACTTCCACTCCCTGCTTGTTGTTGAGAAGGGCCTTCAGATTGACCCCCCTCTCTCTCGCCATCGCCCCACCCTCTCTTTCTCTCCTCCTTAGGCGATAGTAAGTAGTGTGTGTGTTTCGCCCTGTCTGCTGTGTCAGCCCGGACACACAGGCTCCTCTGCTACCTGCTACAGCACAGCATCACTCTTCTTGTCCCCCATGCTACTCTATGTACCCACCTCTCCTTCTCAAATTGAGCCCAAGACCCTACCCACCACTTGTATAACTCTAGAAAAATGTGGTTGGTGTAAGCAGTAAGGCCATAAGGCTTGCACCTGTCCACTCCCACCAGATCTACACGATTGACTAGTAGGTAGGGGCGAGGGGTGGATTTGAGTGAGTTGAATAGTGTCAGGATCATCCCCTGTATTTTAGATTGGCGCATGGTGCACGACTGACAGATGGGTTACCTGACCCGGTGCCACTGCAATACAGCGCCGTACCCCTCCTTACTCTTCTCCTTACTCTCCTCCCTTACCTCCTGTCTTATCTTTTGTCCTTCCCGCTAAAGTGTTGCCTGTACGTGGAATGGATTGGGGGTTTCCGCACAACCCGGTACTGGATTTGAAATCTCTCCTGCACATGCCTTTCCCCCCCGATTTGTCTTTATTGTGACATGTTACGTTTAGCGATGTATAAACTCTCCCCTCGACATCCTACTCCCTCTTCTGTCATCACACTCTTCTCTCTCGCTCTCTCTCAACCTCTCTTTCTTTCTCTCTCTCTCGCTCTCTCTCAACCTCTCTTTCTCTCTCTCTCTCTCGCTCTCTCTCAACCTCTCTTTCTTTCTCTCTCTCTCTCTCTCTCTCTCTCAACCTCTCTTTCTTTCTCTCTCTCTCTCGCTCTCTCTCTCTCGCTCTCTCTCTCAACCTCTCTCTCTCGCACTCTCTCGTTCTCTTTCTTTCTCGCTCTCTCTCGCTCTCTCTCGCTCTCTCTCTCGCTCTCTTTCAACCTCTCTTTCTTTCTCTCTCTCTCTCTCTCTCTCAACCTCTCTATCTTTCTCTCTCTCTCTCTCGCTCTCTCTCAACCTCTCTTTCTCTCTCTCTCTCAGCCTCTCTTTCTTTCTTCCTCTCTCTCTCTCAACCTCTCTTTCTCTCTCTCCTCCACAGGGCACTCAGTTGATCCTGAACGCAGCTAAGGAGTTGGGCCAGCTCTCCAAGCTCAAGGTAATGATGCCACGTTAGGATGACTTCCTTTCTACAGCACATTTCAGACACAATGCAGTCCTGTCATGTAGCGTGTCGTATTCACTAACTCGTTCTCCGTTTCCCTGCAGGAGCACATGGTGCGAGAGGAGGCCAAGGCTCTCACTCCTAAACAGTGTGCCGTCATAGAGCTCGCATTGGACACTATTAAGGTACAGTATACATTATGTACACTTTGTAGGATGGATGACTTGTGTAGTATGTGTTAAGTACTATGTAGTACATTGAAATAAAATGCACTTTACTTAAAGCATCCAGGTATAAAGCTTCATAACTTGTTATAAGCATCTGTGAACCTACATAATGTATAATATTATAATATGTTATGTCTCTATGGATAAATAACAATGCCTGTTGGCCTCTCCCCCTGCAGCAATACTTCCATGCGGGCGGGGTGGGCCTGAAGAAGACTTTCCTGGAGAAGAGTCCTGACCTGAAGTCTCTGCACTACGCCCTGTCCCTCTACACACAACACACTGACAAGCTCATCAGGAAGTTTGTCCTCTCCCAAAACGCTCAGGGTACGACACTCTCTCTGTCTGTCTGGATGGCTGGCTCTCTCCGGCTCTTCACTTCTCTCTCTCTGTCTGTCTGGATGGCTGGCTCTCTCCAGCTCTTCACTTCTCTCTCTCTGTGTCTGTCTGGGTGGCTGGCTCTCTCCGGCTCTTCACTTCTCTTTCTCTCTCTCTGTCTGTCTGGGTGGCTGGCTCTCTCCGGCTCTTCACTTCTCTTTCTCTCTCTCTGTCTGTCTGGATGGCTGGCTCTCTCCGGCTCTTCACTTCTCTCTCTCTCTCTGTCTGTCTGGGTGGCTGGCTCTCTCCGGCTCTTCACTTCTCTCTCTCTCTCTCTGTCTGTCTGGATGGCTGGCTCTCTCCGGCTCTTCACTTCTCTCTCTCTCTGTCTGTCTGGATGGCTGGCTCTCTCCGGCTCTTCACTTCTCTCTGTCTGTCTGGATGGCTGGCTCTCTCCGGCTCTTCACTTCTCTCTCTCTCTGCCTGCCTCTGTGAATGGTAACTCTGGTTGTGAGATTTGGTACACCGATACATGTGAGCTGGGATATCCTGCTGAACTTTCTCCTCTCTCCCTGCTAGTCCATGGAGGGAAGGGGGTCAGGTATACCCTCAATGAAGACACATTTCCAGAGAAGGGTAAGTGCCTTTGCCAGTGCCTCACCCCTCGACCCTCCCCCTCTCCATACTCATTCAATGTAAACAGCATATTTCAGGAGAATTACAGTCTGGTGCAAACCAGCTGCAGGCTTTAACCCTGGCTCTGAACCTACTGTAGCTATGGGCCAGCCAGCCCAAGCACTGCTGCACCCTTACACTAAACGGATTAAACCGATATCTGTCCAGCCCTTGTAGGCCACACAGACACATACTTGTGCACATGACGATAAAACTTGGATGAAAGGTTGTAATCAGTGAATGGATAATGGAGGAGAGGATTCCAATGGTGGAATGATCCCAACGTCTAGACATAGCCAGACACACACACACACCGACACAGCATGCATTGTGGAGACAGATTTATCAGCCTGCCTTTGCTTTATTGTGCATTAAACTAGTGGTTGTTCCACTGGATATCATAAGGTGAATGCACCAATTTGTAAGTCGCTCTGGATAAGAGCGTCTGCTAAATGACTTAAATGTAAATGTAAACTTGCTTGCTACCAACTGCAACACTTCGGGGGTCACAGAGTGTTCTGGTCAACAGAAGTGATCTCAACGCTGTGTGTCTTATGTCACGGTTAACACTTGACCTCTGGTAGGGTCGGGAGTGGAGGAGCCAATCGGAGAGGTGGTCATGCATGTGGAGATCTTCACCCACCCCAACACTGGAGAACACAAGATCACTGTGAGAGGTGAGAGATGGAGGGAGGGGGTGAGGGGGAAGGAGAAAGAGATGGAGGGGGTTATGGGGAAAGGGAGGGCATAAGGTAGGGGTAATGATGGGCTTTACATACATAATTGCACTAGACTTGAGCTTCTCTGAAATGCACTGCAAAAACACACAACCCTTTCTCTTTCCCAGTGGTGGCTGCCAATGACATTAAGTGGCAGACCCAGGGGATCTTCCGTCCCTTCGTGGAGGTCTACATCATCGGTCCCCACCTCAGTGACAAGAAGAGGAAGCACGCCACCAAGTCCAAGAACAACAGCTGGTCGCCCAAGTTTAACGAGACCTTTCAATAGTGAGTATATCAGGCCTATTTCTGGTTAGGGTGTGTGTGCTTGCATGTCAATGTCAATATGTTTGCACTATCCAACCCACCTCTTCTCCATCTCCTCTCCAGTTCCCTGGGCAATGAGTTGGGTCCTGAGGGCTATGAGCTGCAGCTGTGTGTGAAGGACTACTGCTTCGCCAGGGAGGACCGTACGGTGGGCATGGCACTGATGCAGTTGAAGGACATGGCCTCTAGGGGCAGCGTGACGTGCTGGCTCCCCCTGGGGAAGAGGGTCCACATGGACGAGACGGGCCTGACAGTACTGAGGATCCTATCCCAGCGCAACAACGATGAGGTGGCCAAAGAGTTCGTCAAGCTGAAGTCAGACCAGCGCTCTGCCGAAGAGGGACAGGGGAGCTGAGAGAGAACAGGTCTAGCGATACTGCTGCAGACACACACAGTCGCGCAACAGACACACAGGGGTACACATGGATTCATACACCGTACACAAACGTGCACTGTACATACACACAAACAATACAGGAAAACACATACGTGAACCCACACAACATATGCATATGTTATACAAAACATGGTCATCAACACACTAATAATCTCGATCACAATGATTAGCACGTGTACAAACACTGGTCAACGGTTCCTTCGGCCATAGATAGATGTCCAAAATCTATCTATCAATTTCTGCTGCTCTCTTTCAGTCTTGCATATTACATCAAATTTTTCTAGACATTTAATGCAGAAATGTGAGAGAGTGAAAAAATTATCACCTGAGGAGTTATGGATGACTTTGCACTTTGACCTCTCTGCATGTTCAGGAGAGCAGCCCTAACCCCAACTCTTACTCCTCTGTCTGTTTCTGTCAATATAAGTCTGTTGTTCTCTCTCGGGTTTATTTTTTTACTGTTGTGCTGTCTTCCTGCTGTGTGACGTGTTCTGGGTAGAAGATGCCATCAGGCACAGATCTAGGATCGGCTTACAATCCCCTTGTCCTCATTTTGCCTGTTAGGGAGGGGGAAATTTAACTCTGATCTTACAGCGTCTTCGGAAAGTATTCAGAACCCTTAACTTGTTCCACCTTTTGTTACGTTACAGCCTTGTTCTAAAATGTATTAAATGTTTTTTTTACTCATCAATCCACACACAATACCCCATAATGACAATGCAAAAAAAAAAATATATATATTTTTTTTCTAATTTATAAAAAATATCACATTTAAGTAAGTATTCAGACCCTTTACTCAGTACTTTTGTTGAAGCACCTTTGGCAGCGATTATAGCACTGAGTCTCCTTGTGTATGACGCTACAAGCTTGGCACACCTGTATTTGGGGAGTGTCTCCCATTCTTCTCTGCAGATCCTCTCAAGCTCTGTCAGGTTGGATGGGGAGCGTTGCTGCACAGCTATTTTCAGGTCTCTCCAGAGATGTTCGATCGGGTTCAAGTCCGGGCTCTGGCTAGGCCACTCAAGGACATTCAGAAACTTGTCCCGAAGCCACTCCTATGTTGTCTTGGCTGTGTGCTTTCAAATCAAATCTGATTTGTCACATGCACCGAATACAACAGGTGTAGACCTTACAGTAAAATGCTTACTTACAAGCCCTTAACCAACAATGCAGTTTTAAGAAAAATATGTGATGAGTAAAAATAGATAAGTATAAAATTAAAATAACAAAATAAATAAAGAGCAGCAGTAAAATACAGCAGATAGGCTATATACAGGGGGTACTGGTATAGAGTCAATGTGCTGGGGCACAGGTTAGTCAAGGTAATATGTACTTGTAGGTAGACTAATAGTGACTATTCATAGATAATAAACAGAGTAGCAGCCGCGTAAAAGGGGTGGGGTGGCCATGCAAATAGTCTGGGTAGCCATTTGATTAGTTGTTCAGGAGTCATGGCTTGGGGGTAGAAGCTTTTTGGACCTAGACTTGGCGCTCCGGTACCACTTGACGTGCGGTAGCAGAGAGAACAGTCTATGACTAGGGTGGTTGGTCTTTGACAATTTTTATGGCCTTCCTCTGACACCGCCTGGTATAGAGGTCCTTGGATGGCAGGAAGCTTGGTCACAGTGATGTACTGGGCCGTACGCACTAATCTCTATAGTGCCTTGCAGTCGGAGACTGAGCAGTTGCCATACCAGGCAGTGATGCAACCAGTCAGGACGCTCTCGATGGTTTAGCTGTGGAACTGGAATTGTTTGAGGATCTGAGGACTCATGCCAAATCTTTTCGGTCTCCTGAGGAGGAATGGGCTTTGTCGTGCCCTCTTCATGACTGTCTTGTTGTGTTTTGACCATAGGGTCATTGTCCTGTTGGAAGGTGAACCTTTGACCTAGTCTGAGGTCCTGAGCGCTCTGGAGCAGGTTTTCATCAAGGATCTCTCTGTACTTTGCTCCGCTCATCTTTGCCTCAATCCTGACACGTTTCCCAGTCCCTACCGCTGAAAAACATCCCCACAGCATGATGCTGCTACCACCATGCTTCACCGTAGGGATGGTGCCAGGTTTCCTCCAGACGTGACGCTTGGCATTCAGACCAAAGAATTCAATCTTGGTTTCATCATACCAGAGAATCTTGTTCATGTGCCTTTTACTGAGGAGTGGTTTCCGTCTGGCCACTCTGCCATAAAGGCCTGATTGGTGGAGTGCTGCAGATATGGTTGTCCTTCTGGAAGGTTCTCCCAACTCCACAGAGGAAATCTGGAGCTTTGTCAGAGTGACCATTGGGTTCTTGGTCACCTCCCTGACCAAGGCCGTTCTCCCCCGATTGCACAGTTTGGCCGGACGGCCAGCTCTAGGAAGAGTCTTGGTGGTTCCAAACTTCTTTCATTTAAGAATGATGTCCTTCAATGTTGCAGAAATGTTTTTGGTTCCCTTCCCCAGATCTATGCCTCGACACAATCCTGTCTCGGTGTTCTACGGACGATTCC
Source organism: Salvelinus fontinalis (assembly GCF_029448725.1). Lineage (NCBI taxonomy): Eukaryota > Metazoa > Chordata > Actinopteri > Salmoniformes > Salmonidae > Salvelinus > Salvelinus fontinalis. The sequence continues at coordinate 40,215,449 of NC_074690.1, forward strand.
TTCGACCTCATGGCTTGGTTTTTTCTCTGACATGCACTGTCAACTGTGGGACCTTATATAGGCAGGTGTGTGCCTTTCCAAATCATGTCCAGTCAATTTAATTGTCCATGGGTGGACTTCAATCAAGTTGTAGAAACATCTGAAGGATGATCAATGGAAATAGGATGCACCTGAGATGAATTTCGAGTCTCATAGCAAAAGGTCTGAATACTTATGTAAATAAGGTATTTCTGTTTTGTTTTTTTATTGCAAAAAAAAAAAAAAACTTTTGCCATTATGGGGTATTGTGTGTAGATTGCTGAGGATTTTAAAAATATATCAATTTCAGAATAAGGCAGTAACGTAACACAATGTGAAAAAGTCAAGGGGTCTTAATACTTTCCGAAGGCACTGAACAAAAATATAATCGCAACATCCAACAATTTAAAATATTTTACTGAGTTACAGTTCATATAAGGAAATCAGTCAATTGACATAAATTCATTAGACCCTAATCTATGGATTTCACATGACTGGGAATACAGATACCTTAAATAAAGAAAGTAGGGGTGTGGATCAGAAAACTAGTAAATGTCTGGTGTGACCGCTATTTGCCTCATGCAGCGTGACACATCCTTCACAGTCTGTTGACAGACCCCCTCTCCCCCCAATACTGACACTTGACACCTTATACCTGTGTGCACGGCGCATATAATCTGGTATAACTACTATCCAAACTACTATACAGTGTGAAACACATAGCGAGATAAGAATGTTCCGATGTGTGATATGAATGTGTATTTTTTATGATTGTAAATCAAATCAAGTTTTATTGGTCGCATACACATGTTTAGCAGATGTTGTGAAATTCTTGTGAGACATGCCAGACTTTCACATCCGTAGAGGGTAGCCTACCTGAGGGTTGGATCAGTTGTTGGATGTTAGTCGGCTTGTTTGGAACACACCATATGGCCATAATGTACATAGACACTGACATGGTGCAATAGACCCAAGCATGTACGTTTTGAAGATGGCCTGCTCTTTTTACATACTCACCTACTCCAGCAATGGCGCTCGTTTCACAACACTATAAAGGAGTAATAATAGCCAAGATGGTTGCGTCAACTTCTCACAAACAAACTCTCTTCTATGTTCCCCTGAAAGTGCACAAATACGGCAAAGGGCTACATGACCATCAGACACAGAAAGGACACTGCCTAGTCAGTCCATACGTCTGCATTTGTGAAAATGATAGAAATATGTTTTCTATGCTATGGGCCATACAATTACCAACCCATAGGCCACTATATACCATACAGGAAACTGCATGGTCTCTCTGACTGCCTTCATGATAATCTGATTCTGTATTTTAAGACAATATCTACAGTAGTTGTCGTTTTGGTCAATTTGTCCCTGCATTTTTCTGTCAAAAGTTTTCAGTGCATTTTGGAGTGCGTCTGTCTGCGTGTTTTCTGTCCTACCTGACTTCTGGGCTAAGAGTTCATCTGTTTACAGTTTTTCTCAATTGCTAAAACACAATTTCTGAAACCATTTCCTGAAAACATTAAACAAAACCTCATCTTCAAGCACTATTTACATAACCTCTGACTCCTCTCGCAAAATTAAACATTCGCCTCAAAACAGTTTTACCTGTGTTCAAAATCAAACACTGCTCTCAAATCATAAACAAAGTGATCAAAATGATATACACTCTCAAGCAGTCAGTAAACAATACACCGAAAAATAGAAAACACATTGTTCAAAACATACAATTCTCAGGGAGAAGTACATTTTTAATCTAAAAAAATATTCATATTTTTCCATCATTGTCTTTTGATGAACGAAAACATGTTCTATCATAGTAGCTCAAAATTGATCAGAAATTACTACTCTGCTTTGCTCTTTCGTTTTTTGTTCTTCCTCCTCCTTGTACCCCTATTTTTACAGTACTGTACCCTGCATCTCACAAACTTGTCCTTTGTCTCTGTGATACTGTAATTCTTGTTCTTTGTTGATATGAACCTGCAACCAGTCAAAATCTATTGAGCAGTCAGTACTGTTAATAAATGGAAAGCACAATGTTCAGGGCCATACAATTTGTCCATTGTACAGTATACAGCCTACAATGCACTGTACTACAGTATACAGCCTACAATGAACTGTACTACAGTATACAGCCTACAATGCACTGTACTACAGTATACAGCCTACAATGCACTGTACTACAGTATACAGCCTACAATGCACTGTACTACAGTATACAGCCTACAATGCACTGTACTACAGTATACAGCCTACAATGCACTGTACTACAGTATACAGCCTACAATACACTGTACTACAGTATACAGCCTACAATACACTGTACTACAGTATACAGCCTACAATGCACTGTACTACAGTATACAGCCTACAATACACTGTACTACAGTATACAGCCTACAATGCACTGTACTACAGTATACAGCCTACAATGCACTGTACTACAGTATACAGCCTACAATACACTGTACTACAGTATACAGCCTACAATGAACTGTACTACAGTATACAGCCTACAATGCACTGTACTACAGTATACAGCCTACAATGCACTGTACTACAGTATACAGCCTACAATACACTGTACTACAGTATACAGCCTACAATGCACTGTACTACAGTATACAGCCTACAATGCACTGTACTACAGTATACAGCCTACAATGCACTGTACTACAGTATACAGCCTACAATGCACTGTACTACAGTATACAGCCTACAATGCACTGTACTACAGTATACAGCCTACAATACACTGTACTACAGTATACAGCCTACAATGCACTGTACTACAGTATACAGCCTACAATGCACTGTACTACAGTATACAGCCTACAATGCACTGTACTACAGTATACAGCCTACAATGCACTGTACTACAGTATACAGCCTACAATACACTGTACTACAGTATACAGCCTACAATGCACTGTACTACAGTATACAATACTAAAAGGGACAACAATCAAAGGAGTAAACATGTGATCAATGTGTTTCTTCTCGTCTTTGGGCTGGGTCGGGCCAGAGCACTTCGTCGACATCACAAGCAATATTGTCCCTCGAGGCAACGGGGGAAGAAGCCTCGTGTGCCGTATCCAGCCCTGACATGATTCCTCACCTACAGTGGGGCAAAAAAGTATTTAGCCAGCCACCAATTGTGCAAGTTCCTCCACTTAAAAATATGAGAGAGGCCTGTAATTTTCATCATAGGTACACTTCAACTATGACAGACAAAATGAGAAAAAAATTCCAGAAAATCATATTGTAGGATTTTTAATCAATTTATTTGCAAATTATGGTGGAAAATAAGTATTTGGTCAATAACAAAAGCTTCTCAATACTTTGTTATATACCCTTTGTTGGCAATGACAGAGGTCAAACGTTTTCTGTAAGTCTTCACAAGGTTTTCACACACTGTTGCTGGTATTTTGGCCCATTCCTCCATGCAGATCTCCTCTAGAGCAGTGATGTTTTGGGGCTGTTGCTGGGCAACACGGACTTTCAACTCCCTCCAAAGATTTTCTATGGGGTTGAGATCTGGAGACTGGCTAGGCCACGCCAGGACCTTGAAATGCTTCTTACGAAGCCACTCCTTCGTTGCCCAGACGGTGTGTTTGGGATCATTGTCATGCTGAAAGACCCAGCCACGTTTCATCTTCAATGCCCTTGCTGATGGAAGGAGGTTTTCACTCAAAATCTCACAATACATGGCCCCATTCATTCTTTCCTTTACACGGATCATTCGTCCTGGTCCCTTTGCAGAAAAACAGCCCCAAAGCATGATGTTTCCACCGCCATGCTTCACAGTAGGTATGGTGTTCTTTGGATGCAACTCAGCATTCTTTGTCCTCCAAACACAACGAGGTGAGTTTTTACCAAAAAGTTCTATTTTGGTTTCATCTGACCATATGACATTCTCCCAATCTTCTTCTGGATCATCCAAATGCTCTCTAGCAAACTTCAGACGGGCCTGGACATGTACTGGCTTAAGCAGGGGGACACGTCTGGCACTGCAGGATTTGAGTCCCTGGAGGCGTAGTGTGTTACTGATGGTAGGCTTTGTTACTTTGGTCCCAGCTCTCTGCAGGTCATTCACTAGGTCCTCCCGTGTGGTTCTGGGATTTTTGCTCACCGTTCTTGTGATCATTTTGACCCCACGGGGTGAGATCTTGCGTGGGGTAAGATCTTGCGTGGAGCCCCAGATGGAGGGAGATTATCAGTAGTCTTGTATGTCTTCCAATTCCTAATAATTGCTCCCACAGTTGATTTCTTCAAACCAAGCTGCTTACCTATTGCAGATTCAGTCTTCCCAGCCTGGTGCACGTCTACAATTTTGTTTCTGGTGTCCTTTGACAGCTCTTTGGTCTTGGCCATAGTGGAGTTTGGAGTGTGACTGTTTGAGGTTGTGGACAGGTGTCTTTTATACTGATAACAAGTTCAAACAGGTGCCATTAATACAGGTAACGAGTGGAGGACAGAGGAGCCTCTTAAAGAAGAAGTTACAAGTGTGAGAGCCAGAAATCTTGCTTGTTTGTAGGTGACCAAATACTTATTTTCCACCATAATTTGCAAATAAATTCATTAAAAATCCTACAATGTGATTTTCTGGATTTTTTTCCCCTCATTTTGTCTGTCATAGTTGAAGTGTACCTATGATGAAAATTACAGGCCTCTCTCATCTTTTTAAGTGGGAGAACTTGCACAATTGGTGGCTGACTAAATACTTTTTTGCCCCACTGTATATCACCACAGGCTAAATCCATGGCTTGCAGCAGATTTACTCTGGCGTAAGGTTGTCTATCATACACTTTCCATCTCCAAGATGAGAAAAACTCCTCAATCGGATTCAGGAAAGGCGAGTATGGAGGGAGGTACAAGTTCATAAACTGCCCATTGATGTTAAACCATTCCCTTACCTGAGCAGCTCGGTGGAAACTGACATTGTCCCACACTATCACATAGGTGGGAATGGGATTCTCATTGAGCTCTTGACCCTGCTGCTCTTGAATCTGCTGCTCAAATAAAATATCTCTTAGATTGGCAATAAATCTTAGAAGGTGCTGGGTGTTATATGGCCCGAGTGTAACATGGTGATGTAGAACACCATGGTTGCTGATAGCAGCACAGATTGTGACATTGCCACCTCCGTTGACCAGGGACTTCAAAAATGGCCCGCTGTCCAATCATGTTTCGGTCTCTCCTTCTCCTCTTTGTTAGATTGAAGCCTGCTTCATCGACAAAGATGAACTCATGGGGTCTGTCCAAGGATTCCAAGTCAAATATTGTCTGTGTAGAAATACAATATACTGTATGTAGGACTTTAAGTCGTACAGAGACGGTGCTATACTGTAGAGTACAATTAGGCTTCTGATTCACATACATTGTATGTACTGAAGAGTAATGTCATTCACATAGTATGTGTTTAGTACTGTAGACAATCTGGATTACAGTAAATGTTTCTGAATGTACACTTACTTGCACATACTGAGCTCGCAGTTCTTTCACCCTTGGTGAGTTGCGTTCAAAAGGTACTCTGTATACTTGTTTCATTCGCATCCTGTTACGATGGAGGACACGGTCAATTGTGGAAATGCTCACACTGTCAATTCCCTGGAAGTGTATGTTGTCTTGTATCACTCGTTCCTGGACTTCTCCGAGTCGTATTGCATTATCTTGAAGGACCATGCCAACTATAACGGCCTCTTGCTCCCGAGTGAATATAGCTGTCCTTCCACCTGCATCTGGCAGCCTTGCAATTCTACAAAAAGTAGTTGTGCAGTTACAAAACATATTCATGCAGTACAATACATACAGCGATTAACTTTACAAATGTCTATTGAAACAGCTGCATATAATGTAGTACAGTAAATTTGCAATTACAAAAATACAGTAGTATACTGTACCTGTTCTCTTCTCTGAATGTCCTTACTATGGTGGACACAGGAAATCGGCTCAAATTGGGTTGCACTCGAAGTCCTGCTTCCCTCATTGTCAGTCCATGGACAAGAACATGGTCTATAACTGTTGCTCGAATTTCATCAGATATTTCCACTCTTTGTCTTCCTCTTTCTTGCCCACCTCGCATACGCACTCGTCCTCGTCCTCTCACATTGGATAGAAGAAACATTCTCAGACTTTCTTCTTCCCACCTTCAACAGCCTGTTTGCTCTCTGAACTGGCTTATATTGGTTGTGTCGCATCATTTGAAACAGGTTAAATCAATTTTAAGGGGTTGTGTTCAATCAATGACATGTGTTCTCTATTTGTATTTGATTGTTGCCACTTGTGTTTACCAGTATTGATGACATGTGCATTAGAGTGCAGAATGTGTTTTGAGAATGTCTTTAGAGTTTTGTTGAAAAGTCTAAATGAGATCTGCAAATTGTGTTTTACCATGTGAAATGGTTTAAGGTATTGACCAACAATTAGCTAAATGAGTCCAGGCAACTGAGAACTTTGTTCAGCCAATGGGTTTTAGTGTTTTAGCAATTGAGAAAAACTGTAATGTGGTTGCAAGCAATATAACCCCAACATAATCACTAGAAACCTGTGGCACGCCCAGGAGTTCCAACTGCAATACCCAGATTCAAGGAGCGGGATGCCAAATCCCAACTTTTCATTGGATAACTGAATGGGGAATTCCCTGTTGTAATGGACACATCTCAATCCCCTCCTCATAGGAAGTGTGTGTTTCTTGTAAGACTGGGAATACTTTAGGAATACTGGACATTGGAGCGGGAGAGCAGTCCGGCTTACATTAAGACCTATCAGCTGTTCAGTCAGCTCCTGGTCAGACTTTTCCACTGGATGACTTTGCGGGGATTGCGGTGAATGGGCCAACTCAAACGGACCAATTTATGTTTTTCAAAGACCAATGTTGGCTAGAAGTGTCAACCCCCAAGCCATTGTAGATGACAATGTAGTAGTTTAATAATACGACAGGGGTAATAATCAACACAACCCCTCTATTTATATCAACCAATCACTTAGCATGTCACAGCTGATCTTACTATACAGAAAACACCTCATGTTACACACGCCTGTCTGTCCGTTTTTGAACAGTTCTACATTTACAATGCAAAATGATGGGTGTTAGCACAAAGCGCTTATATTGTGATGTTTCTGCTTATTGTAAATGAGTTTAAAATCAACTCTAGAGCTTCTGCTACTATTTCCACTGCTAGAGAGCAACATGGCCTGTGTTATGTTGCACTGTGGAGAGGGAGAGCTAATGCATTAATGTTCTGTTTTCATCTTTTGCATTGGACCTGTTTAACCAAATGCAAGGCTTCTGAATGTCATTTCACATCACAGGATCATGAGAGCCGAGTGTGCCACTGATAGTGAGAATGTATTACTTTAACTACAATAACCTATTGTCTTCTACTACACACATAAATACACACACTGACGTATGCTCAAGCACAAAAGGGCACATGTGAGATGAACACGCATGCATGCCAACACATCTCCATGGAGACCAAGCGATGCCGACCCCCGTGAATAAAAACAAAACACCAGTGCATGAAAGGAGAATTAACTTCATCATGCCAGCACACATCTCTTTGATGTTAACAGTTATGGGAATCTTGTTTTTCTTATCTGAATAACTAATTAATGATAATGAATTGTGAACATTTTTCAAAAGGCTTATGAAGACAAAATATTTAACCAATATGAATGTAGCCTATACAGAATTCGCACGAGAATAATTTTTTGAGGATGTTTCTAATTTGTTTATCATTATGATTGATTGTTCTTTGTCAAGGATTAAGGTGGGTTGGAATGCAGCTTGGTTGTGAACTGCTTCCTATTAAAAAGGCATTTGTCACAAACTGCCTATTCTTTATTCTGTTATACTCAATGACCACGTGTAAAAAGATACTGTCCATCCTAAACCTATCTACAAGCTACCAACTGAACTGCAATGCCTCCCCTCTGAATGGGAGAGCTTTGTTAGGCCGCTGTATGCACACCCATCGTTCATAGCATCTAGCCAATGAGTATCTACTGCCACCATGTGGTGGAATGAGAACAATAAGGCACCTATTGTAAGGGATAGTTCACACATATTTTAAAAAGTTACTTTGCCCTGAAAGCAAGACAAAATATTTAACCAATATGAATGTAGCCTATACACAGAGTTCGCATGCTTCGGTTTTGTTAACCAAGCCAGTCAACCGATAAATGTAGCATTTTCGAACCTCAACAAATTAGCATTCCTATCCAGTCTCAAAGGAGTGGTGTCGCTCACAAATCTCAGTTAACCCAGAACAAAAACCTTGCGTAATTTGTTCAGATATGTTTACATAGCCTGTCCATGAGACTAGTAGCTCACTGATTTGGTTGGAAGTTTTGAATGCAAGGTAACCACACAGCCATGCAGTATTCCTACCATAAAAAGTGAAGAGAAAAAACAAAATCACAATAGGGTTATTGTTTTACAGTAAAAAAATGAAACCAAAAACAAGATTTTATTAAAGAAGCATAAAAAATAAAACTCTTGATACATTTCTCAACCGTCAAGACAGCTCAAATTATATGCATATATTGTTCCGGCTCACGGTTAAAAGGTCCATAAACTTTCAAATAAAATATATTTCAATTTTAAAATTTCTTCAATAATTTTTTTCTAATTTTGTTATAAATTGCCTACATGTTGTACACAGGAAATAAAATAAAAAATATTGAAAATAAAATATTTTGAAGTAATAAAAAGGGTCACATTATTGTCTGGGATATTTAGGTAAGCAAATAAATTGTAAAAATAAAGTGTAAAAAGTTTTTGTTTTTCCTCTGAAAAATTATTTGCTAATGCCTGATGGCTTGAAGACATGCACATGGTTAACCTACAAATAATGTTACATGTTTTTAAAAACTACAACTTCCTTACTTAAGTCTGGTAACTTTTTGAAAATGAGATCCCATTGATTGTACTCAGGGTATATACACAAGTCAGGCCTGAAACCTTGTTTGCTAACATAACATTTTGGTTCTGCGTTAAAGGATTAAAGCAAAATAGGAAGGCGAAGTTCCCGGATGGGCGTGGCTCCCCCTGGGTCCACCTGTGTCACAAAAAGGTCAGACGTCACTCCTTAAGGAGCCTCTATAAACCCTGTTTTCAAACCTTAATGGGGTGGGGGTCAGGGGTTAAATTCAGCTAAAATAATCAGCAGTCAATATGAGAATATTCTGTACCCTTTAACTGTTCATGCTACTGTACATGACCTGGTGAAACAACCAGACCAGAACCACCTGGCAAATTCAACTCTGGACATTTTAGTGACTGAGGAATCATGGGCAGTTCTGGAAAAGGGCCTTTAAGATTGACACAACAGTCATAGTTTATCTGTTCCTTTAAAAGACATGGTCACATCCTTCCCTGCAGCCAACTTGAGTCTGCAGGAGCAAAGAAAAACTATACTAAAAACATTTAAAGTCAGACCCAGCAGGGACGGGTTGCCAGTTTACACAGATCCCTCCCACGTTGAGGGGAGAGAGAGGAGCGGGGTCAGGGTTGCCAGTTATATGTCAGTAGTGAGTTGCACCAAAGCACCATTATAGTCTTCAGTGAAATATGACTCATCAGTCAGCCAGCTACTAGCTCCACATCTGTGGACATGAAGGGCCATTCAAGTAGGGAGCATTGCGGTGTAGTTAAATGTGGAGGGTCGATTACTAGATTACAGACTAAGACGTCAAGCCGCTGTCCCCTTCACTTGACAAGCTCATTTAGTCAGGCATCTCAGACACAGAAGTTGTTTGTTAAAAAGTAGCCCGGCTTGACCCTCAAGCACAGACTATACTTGAGCTCTGTGAATTGCCTGTTCATTCTCTTAAAAAATAAATAATAATAATTCTCTGTTTAATTGTCACACACCAGATAGGTGCAATGAAATGTGTTGTTTTACAGGGTCAGCCATTGTAGTATGTTGTCCATGGAGCACATGAGGGTTAAGTGCCTTGCACAGAGATTTTTTTCACCTTGTTGGCTCGGGTATTCGAACCAGCAACCTCACAGTTACTGGCCCAACGCTCTCACTGCTAGGCTATCTGCTGCCCTGCGTCCTTTCCTTCTCCCTCCCTGAAGGTAGTCACTGATCTGAAGTGACATTATTGAGAAAAATCCAGTAGAGAACCTGCTTTCACCTGTCCACACATGGTAGATCAGGGGATAGTACCTGAAGGTGTGAGGGTAGAAAGAGATGCTGCATTTGAAAAGTATTGGAACAGAGCCTTCTGTTCACAGGCGATGGACATGACTGAGAAGGACTGGTGCTGACAGGGTTGACCAGTGTTCTATAGATGTAGACCAGAGAGAAAAGAACAAGCAACACATTCTGCAGCTGTTGGGGTTTGAACACTGAGTGTCTGGAAGCCCTGGATGAACTAGCTACTAGCTGCCATATTGGATAAGTTGATTATTCTCACTGATGAGAAGGTTAACATCTGAAAATGTAGTGTGTGTGTGTGTGTGCGCAAGGAAGCCCTTTTTCCTCTCCCATTCATTGTTTTGATTCTGTTTGTCATGGCTTGTCTGGCTCTAGGAGTAGATCCGCATGTACGTTCAGAGGGGTGCATATAACAACCATGTACCGTCACACCAAAACCAACCATGTCATACTTAAAAACACAGTCAGACAGGCAGTTGATGTAAAAATACAAACACAAAATAGATCTCCCAGGGTGACAATGTCACTTGGGAGGGGTGATCCAGGTTGGAATAGGAGATAAAGAGCTTTGCTGGGGGAGCTGAGGCGGGGGAGCGGAAGACCAAAAATCACTCAAATCGAGGAACCCGAGGGGGGGGGGGGGGGGGGGTCTAATAACATTACAATGTGTCGCTCAGGGCACAGAGACAGCTCATTCGGATGCCCCCAATACTGGGGGTGGGCCACCTCCCCTTAACCAAGACCCCTATTGGACGAGACATTCCTGTGTGTGTGTGACATCAAGACCCATCTTATCCTACTCGACGTCAATGCAGTTCAGAGAGTAGGGAGTCAGGGGCAACATACTTTACAGTCAAAAGCCAAAGACCCATTAAAAAAAATACATTAGCTCTCCAAAGCAAACTGTAACAGAGGATCTGAGTGGACTTCCACAGGGGGAAGAGAGAGAGTGGAAGAATGGGGCCAAAAACTAAACTGGAACTATTGAAGGAGATTGGGTTGAGAGGGAGAGAGCGGTTGAGAGAAAGAAGGACCAAGGGGTACTGAGTAACTGACCTCTGGCATTAGTTCTGATATTCCTTAAATAACTTATTACCATTGTATTATTCCTATACTAGTCATTAAAACCACAACATTGGATATCAGTTTTTGAACAGTATAAATACCTTACGTGTTTCAGTCTTCATAAGATCTAGTAGGGCCTTCTGGCTTGTTTTTGTCTGATAGGTGTCTCTGTGCCTGTTTTAAAGTCAGTTCCAGGCTCATACCAAAGCATTTCCTTTATGTCACTATACTAGCTAGCAAGAGAGACCTAGTCAGTTGTACCGAAATGTGTCTTCCGCATTTAAGCCAACCCCTCTGAATCAGAGAGAGGACAGATGGCGAGAGAGAGCTGAAAAGAAAGAACAGGAGCGAACTCAGGATGCAAAACGCCGTTTTTTGGTCTTCTGTCAAAGAACATCGAAAAGGAAACTGAGTAGAAAAGTGCAGGCCTAGGCAGCTCCGTCGAAAAATATCTGCTATTAAGTACAAAAGTGTCAAAGGAAAAGGCTTGTGAGAGAAGCAGGCAGAGATATCTGAAGAAGGAAAAAAAAAGCGAGAGAATGAAACTATTCAAACAGCCTGGCAACCTAGTTCAGAGCTAGTTCAGGCCTGAAGGCTGGTCCAGGTCAGAACGAAAGCCAGAAGATAAGACACTGGTTTCCTTCCATACAAGTCCACCATGAAACCTCTTGATCCCACCATACTGTTTCTGCAGTCCGCAGAACCAATCAAAATCAGTCAGTCTGGAAATATTTTCATTATTATTATTGTCATAGTTATCATTAAATCAACATCCGTATAGTGTCATATTTCTAATATTGTAATCATTGTGGTCCATCATATGTGCAGAGAAGGTCGTTGGTGTCCGTCCGTCCCGCCACAGTTGATGGTCCACTGCAGTTCTCTCGGATAGTAAGACCGTAAAGTACAGTTTTTTTTAAGATGACACCCCTACCCCTCTCGCCCCCTCCTCAGTCCCCATACCATCCCTCGTCTTCGGGTGGGTGAGGGGGGGGGGGGCTATTAGGAGAAGATACGGATGCACTGTGTGGCAGTGGTATGGCATACAGGGCACTCAGGCTCAGCGGACTGGCAGATCTGTCCGGCGCAGTCCATGCAGAACAGATTGTGTCCGCATGGCACCAAAGCCGCTGTCACCTCGCTCTCAAAGCAAACAAAGCAGTCCCTGCTCACGCCCCCTGGCCCCATGCCAACCAGACCTCCAGCACCAGCGCCTGCTGCAGCCTTCAGCCGGCCCAGCATGCCAGAGCCCAGGCCAACGCAGCTACCCCCGCCCTCTGAATCGGTGGGAGAGCCTCCGGGCAGGGAGGAAGCTGAGCAGGAGGAGTAACCGGTGGATGACCCTCCGGAGCTGGAGCTAGACGCTCCAGAGAAGGACCCTGCACCGGCACCGCCCGACTGCAGCCAGGAGAGGGTGCTGAGTGGGTCACTCTGGGCCCGACGGGCCAGTTGATGATCCAGGGGTCCCACCACTGCGTCGGGGGGCAGGGTGGGGGACAGGCGGGGGGTGATGGCACCGCCGCTCAGGCCGCTGCTGTTTCTGCGGAGAGGCTGCTTCTGGGAGGTGCCTGGTATCTTCCCTCCTCCTCCGTTGACGAAAGGGGCCCAGATGTTGGAGGCGCTGAACTCAAAGCCCAGCTCCTCAGAGGGGAGGCCTGGGGTGGAGTCACCCCCGAATGTGAACCCCCCTCCTCCGCCGGCATTGCTGGAGCTAGTGCTGAATGGGCTGGTGGGGCTACCTCCCTCGGTGGCCCTCCTGGTGGCGCTGTAGCACTCAGAGCCCATCCCTCCGTTGTGTTGGTGGTAGGAGGCCGAGGACAGCTTCCTCCCAGAAGATTGGTGCATGGCCATGGGGAGCGGGGGTGGTGGAGGCGGCGGCGGGGGCGGAGGGGCAGGGTGGGGGTTGTTGGCCCGAGCCCAGAGAGCAGCGCCCAGCCCCCCAGCCAGCGAGCCCAGGCCCTCTAGGCTGACGTCAGTCCCGTTAGTGTGGAAATCGTTGTCTCCCTGGAGGTCCACAAAGGCCCCGGTCCGCAGGGTGATGTGCGTCTCAATCTCCTCACGGGCTCGGTCCACATTCTCAGGCATGCCCGTCACCTCAAACACGGGGTCCTTCTCCCTGCTGGGCGTCACGATGTAGGTGTGCGTCTGCTGCTGGATGCGCTTGATGGTCGCCCCCTTGGGCCCCACCACTAACCCCACCACACGATACGGTACCCGCACCTGCACCAGGGAAGGAAATACTTAACAGTGAGAGTTTCAGACCACCTGACCTGGCCAGGAAAAACTGTCAAGGAGGAATTACATAACTATAAAAACTGGTGATGAACCATGCCATTTACTGGCAGAGCAGTAAAGCAATTGGCAATAACTGGCATTTAAATGGAATTGAATGGTCGTGCAGTAAGTGTATGAAAGTAGATGTTAGAGTTTATCATGACCTCTATTTTATCTATTCAAAGAAGGGATATTTTAGCCAACAGATATTTGTATATCTCCACAGGTGCTTGTGATGCTGACTACTGGCCAAGGCTCCCTTCTCGTAAAATAAAGATGGCCATCTCAACAGAACTGGTCGAATAAATAAGAAAACATTTTAAGCTGCTGTATCTCCTACTGTGATTGTCATACCTGTATAGTGGTCTGTCCAGGCAGGTGGGGGGGTCCAGGGAGCGCTCCCCCTGTCCCGGGTGCTCCTGTGCCCGTGGCCCCAGCCTTGCAGCGGGATGCCCGGATCATGGAGAAGTGCTCGGCCGCAGAGACGATCTCCCGCTTGGCCATCTCCACGTCTTCCCTGCGCCCTGTAACTATGAACACGGGCTCCTCGCCTCTCACCGGGGTCTTTATGTAGGTGTTGGTCTTCGCACGCAGTGCCTTGATCTTACAGCCTGGGACAGAGGGGTGGAAGGGTGAGGAAGATTGCATTTTATTATTTTATTGGTCACATACACGTTAAACAGATGCTAGCTCCAACAGTAATATCTAACAATACACAAATTTTTAACTAAAGGAATGGAATTAAGAATATATAAATATTTATCACCACCTTCCGGAGACACCTGAAACCCCACCTCTTCAAGGAATACCTAGGATAGGATAAAGCAATCCTTCTGCCCCCCCCCCCCCCCTTAAAAGATGTAGATGCACTATTGTAAAGTGGCTGTTCCACTGGATGTCATTAGGTGAATGCACCAATTTGTAAGTCGCTCTGGATAAGGGCGTCTGCTAAATGACTTAAATGTAAATGTAAATGTAAATGTAAATATTTGGACGAGCAATGTCGGAGCGACAGACTAAGATACAGTAGAATAGAATACAGTATATACACGAGATGAGTAATGAAAAATGTCAACATTATTAAAGTGACTAGTGTTCCAATTATTAAAGTGGCCAGTGATTTCAAGTCTATGTATATAGGGCAGCAGCCTCTAAGGTATTCATTATTCTCATAATGGGAATTTAAGTGGAAAGTATTGGTTGTGCATAAACTATGTGAAAATGAATTATATAATTTAAATAATATATACAGCGACTAACTTTAAGGGGCATGCAACTTCCATATTTGAATTTATGTATATACCCATTGAATCCTGATGAATAGAACTTATAAATGCCTCGTGAGCTTAGTTCAACTGTCACACTCAAGGAGAACCCAAAATATACGCTTATTTTACTCCAATGTTTAAACAAATTACATGAAAACAAACATCGTTAAGAGTAAAATGTTTATATCATGGATCGCCTGTCCTTGCATCTATAGCCCTGTCTGTGAATTTGAGAGTGGTTACATTTCTCCAACCTCTCCTGAGGTTTTTACCAAAACAGGGACAGGAACAGATTTGTTATTGTTACAACCCCTGCTTGCTGCTTTAAGTTATTGAAAGACAAGGAATTTGTTGGGGATACAAAACAATTTACAAAACTGTCAAAAAATTCTGGCCACACTGCATTCACTGGTTGACAAACAGATTAAAATATATTTCCATAATATAAAGCCTATAGCTTGTTAGCCCAGTAGTATTAATGACGCTAACTCAAGAACCGCTGCACTGTTCCTTTAAATATGGACGGTTTACTCTCACCCACCAATGGGGTGCTGAGTGTGTGATGTCATTCTGGGAGGCAGAAAGCATGGCATTTTCAAACAAAGAGAACAATGCAATAACGTTGCCACAACTGCGCCAAGCATTGACACTGTGTGTATGCAAACTAGTAGTGAATATTGAGCTAAGTGTGCGGAGATAAAATATGGGTGGATTTTGAAACCAGTTGAGAGCGGTCGACGGCGCTGGATGCGGGGCGAAAACACCGCCCAATCCCGTGTTCTGTGCATCGGACCTCCCAAAAGCCTCGCATTGGGGTTGAGCAAAACTATATACAAATTACTACAAATCTACTTTAACGTTGACCTCAATGTAAACGCCAGGCCTATTGTTTACATGTGTGACTTGAGGCCTACATATAGCCCAAATCAAAATTATTCGACAGGTTTCTTTTGTTTGGTGCCGGCTGCTAGACATGTCCGGACTCCCGACAATCTGCTGCTTTGTCTGACCCTGTCCCACCCCTCCCCCTACACACATCTTGAGTTGTCTCAACACTTGTCAGGACATGCAGATTAGGCTAGTAAGTCATTCTTGATCTACATGTATAATGAAACGCATAAACAACATCCACTGTACACATCAAGGCCAACTCTCAATAACACCAGCCGGCGCTGATAAACGTATGAGATATCTCACCATCCAAACAAAGGAAGGCAGTCCTATGCATTCATGTGGTTATGAGCGAGGTAGTTGGTAATGGCTAGACTCTGAACATCTATAACTATAATACCTTATGAATTAGCTAGCTACGGCCAAACCACATTGATAAACAAAAGTGGAAAACATATAGAATTCTTACCCTGTCTTCCCACTATTTCAGCAACGTGTTCTGAGCTGGGCACAGGTACGCATTCGGTCATGTTGACACTCCTCTTGCGATTGCAGAGAACAGAGCTTTGTTCACCGAGCATGGGGTGAGAGTGCGGGCCAGTCATGTGGTACCCGCCCGATCCATAGTACTCTGGAGACGGGGAGCAGGATGTCGGGGAGTCCCGGGAGCCTCCTTGGTGCTCCAGCATCTGCAGGTCGACATAACCGCCGTTGGAATTCCCGGAGCACGGTCCCTGGTTACCATCGAGCGTGTCAACGAGCCCCCCACCACCACAGTCCACCTTCTCCAGGGCCATAAATGACAGCTGGTCCAGGGCGAAGCGGAGCGCATCCTGATGGTCCTCGTCCCGGGACTCCTGGTCAGTCTCTCGCGGCAGGCTGACCCCGTTGTGCTGGCTGCTCACTACCATGTCGTGGTCCATAATCTCGGGGTGGAATAAGGGGCTAGGCATAGTCCACGAGGATGAGCATCAGATCTTGGGGCGTCTGTGTGCAAAGCGCTCTTTTCTAGGAAATTGACACAACAAAGGGAGTTTCAGCACAAAACGTGTCGCGCCAAGATACGTTTTAGAAAACACACAAATTAAATACACTAAAAGTTATAAAACATATCCGATGTCATAGTTCGCTAGTTTCATAAATAGGTTAGTGTGTTGCTCCACTTGGGCGACGTCTCCTTCAACCCTTCTCCTATCCTGCTTTGTCTGTGTGTTGTTGCATTCTGTCTCACTGTGTGGCGAAAATAAAGCTTGGTTCTTGTTGAAATATGCATCATACAATATTCACTAACACTGACCAACACTAGAGCGTTTTCTTGTGTCTATTCAGACCGTCTCATCCCGAAAAGGGAGCATCACATTTGGAAAACCGGTAATCTGCTAGCAAACTAGCTCCACACAGTTGAGTCTGTCACGTTGTCGTCCCCTTTGTTTGGGAGTACCACAGCTAGCTGGCTAGTTGGATAGCCGAGCAAAAATACTTAAGTTCAAATAATACGTCTAAGCCAAATACGTGTATTTTATATTTGAATAAAATAACACAGTTACTTTACCTTTTGGCTACCTCCCAATTGTATAGAGTTCCTCTCTTTTGATTCTTGAGGGAATGGTGAGTGGCTACCAATGCTCTAATGCTAGCTAGTAGCTAGCTCGATAAATTGGGGGCGTTGGAGAAAATGTTTAAAAACGAAAGAGAAGGGACAGGCTGTTGATACAATTCTATTCCAGACGAATGTCGAGGTCATTTAGCGGCCCGTCAATCTTTGCATCGATTCGTAGGTTATCATTATATTCCCATGCAGATACCTCCCGACAATTGTATCTGGATATTTATCCCGGCTGTTCCCTGGTCCGCCGCCTTTGTCTCGCCAGGCGCACGCCGCTCTGCCTGTCTCGCACACAGAACTGACGTCAGTCGCGACACAACAATGGGTTCAAAGGCCACGCAACACAGAAGCGCTTCACCGCAAGCGTGCTAGCCTCACAATCACGATCGATATTATTGTTATGGTGATACATTTTTAGAATCGGAAATTGATAAAGCAAATTAGTAATTTGATGGTTCCATGTCAGATCTTTTGAAAAGTGGTGGGGAATTGGCAGTTTTGGATGCTATGGGGGTGTGGTATCACAAGGTTGGTTGTATTATTGGGATCTATCAAAACCTAGAACTCAAAAAAATTATTCAAGGGTAGCAAACAGTTCAATATCACCAACTGTGCTTAAAGGTCTAGAACGGAACAATGTCCCTGTTACTTATTGTGTGGGTGCCTGTCATCCCCTTGGCATTGACCAAATGGGACAATAACTGAATAATAGATGCCAGACATGTAATCTGAAATAAGAAATTATTATCCATTATTGATTGCTATCCATTTCTGATTCTCACATTGACCTAGAGCAGGGATGGGCAACTTTGATAGGGGTGGGGCCAAGAAAAATCTTAGCTCATCATGAGGGGCCACAGCCTACCCACTTCCATGCCCACACATGCAGTCAGAGCCGGCCCTAGCTGTTTGGGGGCCTGTCGTGCCAAATAATGTCCCCCAGCCAAAAAGAGTCCCCCCCTTCGTCTCAATGGGATTCAATATACTATTAGCGTCCGTTGTTATATCAACGGCGTGATGACCTAATGATTCGAATTTTGGAGATCATTACAACCAAAATGACGTTCTTTTCATCCCTGCTATTCAAACAAAGCTGATTTCCGCTACAATTTCGCTGTTTAAACAAGTTTTGTTTAGCTAATAAAATGAAAACCTTACTTCAAACCCCTTTTGGGTACTTTGTTAACATTAAAACATGAAATCCATGTCTTAAACGTTGCTATGTTTCAGAAATAGCAAAGAAACCCTGTAATCTGCATGACACATTAATGTTACTTACCTTACAGATCAAAGTCAACTAATTTCCACTCCATTCATATGCAAGTCCGTTTGATTCATACAGTGGCTTGTCTGGCTGTCAGGTTTTTATTTTAATCTGCCCTTCCCTTATCTACACTGAAATAATATCATTTCAGTAATCCTCTATTACGATTCACTTTTTTCTATCTCACATAGCTCACCACCCTTGTGGTTGAATATATATAATTATCTATTGTAGGTCCTAGGATACAACAACGAATAATGTGGAACTAATATATACCATCAAAGGATACCTTACAACTTAATAATAATATAACTTAAGAACAATTAACACCTTGTGAAACAGCTGTGAAAACCAACCTGGCAATATTTAAGATTTTAATATATAAACTTTGATATTTTTTTTCACAGATTTTTTGTACACTCACATGGCAATCATAGACCAAAATACTGAATGATGGTGTGTAATATAGAGGTGGTTGCTGTGTGTGTGGGAGGTCCTGCCTGTCACTTGTTCTCAACAGGCAGCCAATCTTAGAAGGAGGACTTGTAGAGGGAGACTGCAAAATCCAGGCACTGCTGCCCTCTTTCTTCTGAGTGTTTTCACTGCTAGTTTTTAGTTAATCTGTGTATATCACATATTAAGTGCCCAGTATGATAGAGCAAGAACACTTTTTTAGCAGATAATGACAACATGACAATAACAGTAGCTGTAGATGATGTAATGAAAAGTTGGAGGGTTGTTGGTAATGGAGGACATCAGGTGGATCCACGTCTGGGTGTTGGGCAGAACCCCTAGGTCCTGGAGAACAAGAGCAGAGTTAAAGGGAACAGGGTAGAAGACAGACGTAAACAAGCAAACACACAGGTTACACTTTACTGTGAGAAAATGTGATGGATTAGTGCATTCTCTCAACCAGCTTCATTGGCTGTGGTTGACAAGCATATTCAGTTCATAGACATATTATATATATTTAATTCACTGATTGAAATTATAACCCCATCCTCAGTAGCCTATTCCAGCAGGCTATTGGGAAACACAAGCACTTCTTATTGCAAAATCGCCTCTTTATTCATGTTGAATAAATTAGTCTGTTAATTTGAAGTAAGCAAGCTGCTAAATCGTTCAGTTTACATCTTGCCTACATCTTGTCTAGGCTACTGTACACTGAAATTAGATGTAGGCCTATCGGGGGCTATAGGCTCCTGCCTTTAGCTAAGCAAACTATGGCAAAATGTAATTACAATCATAATCCCAGATTTTAGTCTGTAGCCTATGCCTATTGAAATGGAAAGTCAATCACACAAATGGGCCCTTCATAACGGTTTGTAGTCTTAACATCTGGCACATAATAACAGCACAATTGCTAGAAAATAGCCTAACATTAGTTTTTTATTTTCATCTAAGTGTTTCTTGCTCAGAGATTTCGAGATCCTATCAAACTCTCCTGTCGGATTTATCTATAGTTATGTACATGCGCAAATGTAATTTATTTACAATTATAAACCTGGTTCGAGCCCTGAATGCTGATTGGCTGAAAGCCATGGTATATCAGATAATATACCACGGGTATGACAAAACATTACTTTTTACTGTTCTAATTACGTTGGTAACCAGTAACCAGCAATAAGGCACCCCGGGGGGTTCGTGGAATATGGCCAATATACCATGGCTGTAACCAGGCACTCTGCGTTGCGTCGTGCTTAAGAACAGCCCTTAGCTGTGGTATATTGGCCCTATGTCATACCCCTTGTGCCTTATTGCAGTCAAACGAGTTAAATCGACATCCATTGATGGAAAATGATCTGGCGTGTTTAATAAGGGTGAAGGGTGAATGATCTTTTCTCTTGCCACATATTCATATTCCTTAATTATTTAATGTCATAGCTTGCAATTGTTATTATTTTGAGGAAACCCGAATTTAGCTCCCAACGTCATTACAAGTTACTAAGATATTCCTTCCTAATTGGCTCGATAACGTCATTGAAAAATGGTTTATTGTATAAATATGGCAACTCCTCTCTTGAGAGGTCATAGGGTTATACATTTTGCTTGACCTGGAAACCCTGATTGGCACTATTTTTACCTGTTAGCGGTTGAGAACAACAGAGCGGGATTAGGAGAAGATGGAAGTGGATGCTGAGTTCGAATTGAGCAGCGCGTCAAGTAAATTTGGTGAAGACAAATGTTCTGAATGGACAACAGTAATATCTAAAACTGGATCAAAAAGGAAATTGTATAGAATTGGAGTGGAGGACACATGTGTAAATGATAACGAGCATGCATAAAGCACTTCGCTAGATACCGTTTTCTTTACCCAGTCAAAATTAGAATATAGGCACAATGCAACGCAGAGTGCCTGGATACGGCCCTTAGCCGTGGTATATTGGCCATATATCACAAACCCTCGAGGTGCCTTATAAACTGGTTAACAACGTAATTAGAGCAGTTAAAATATACGTTTTGTCGTACCCGTGGTATACGGTCTGATATAGCACGGCTGTCAGCCAATTAGCATTCAGGGCTCAAACCACCCAGTTTATAATGATGTGTATCAGTTCTAGCGTATAAATATGTTTCACGGAAAAAGGGTTGGAAATAGTTCTCCATAATGACAATCTAAATAGCCTACCTACAAAGTGCATTCGTGCTGCTCTCTCTCCTCTCAATCAAGTGACTCAGCCAATAACTATTGTGCTATCTCAACACACACACCCCTTTGGCTCTCCCCACCACTCACTCACTCAGCAACAGCCTGCTTCACTGCCTGACAGTCAGCAGCAGGTCACAGTGAAACATTTTTAAAGAGAAAAAATCGAATAAAAATGTGTTGGGGACAATAAAAGGCCACTATTATTTTCACACAACACAATGCCAGAGATGTTTTCTCATGTTTTGAGGGGGGGGTGCAATTGGCATGCTGACTGCAGGAACATCCACCAGAGCTGTTGCCAGAGAATTCAATGTTAATTTCTGCACCATAAGCTGCCTCCAATGTTGTTTTAGAGAATTTGTCAGTACGTCCAACCAGCCTTACTACCGCAGACCACACCAGCCTTCCACATCCAGCTTCTTCACCAGTGGGATCGTCTGGGGGGGGGGGCTGCGTAGTTGCCCTATTGTGGGGAAAACTCATTCTGATTGGCTGGGCTTGGCTCCCCAGTTGGTGGACCTGGCTGCCAAGTGGGTGGGCCTATGCCCTCCAAGCCTGCACCCCTGTCCAGTCAAGTGAAATCCATAGATTAGTGGCCTAATACATGTATTTCCATTGACCGATTTCCTTATATGAACTATAACTCAGTACAATCTACAGAATTGTTGCGTTTATATTTTTGTTCAGTATAACTTCATTTAATTCTACTCATTTTGCCATGGGGCAGAGATAAATGTTTGAAGTTTTTAAATGAGTGACTAACCATGATTGATGCAAGTTTACATAGCTGGCTAGACTAATTTACCAATCTAAAAAAATGTTATCTGAGTGACTGTCAGTGACCAATTTGAGAGACACTGCTGATGCGCAACCAAATTTCACCTGGGGTATTCTACTATTCTAACTTTCAACAGTAAGTTGAGACCCCTACAGAGTTCCTAAATAAATGAATTCATTAATTTTGTTTGTGGAAATTGATCCACAGGCCAGTTGCCCATTCCTGACTTTGAGACTGGCTAGGTGGCCTACAAAACCAGACAAGTCTAGTGATGAATCTTCTCCAGGTTGTCCACTGCTCTCACAAACCAAGTGTCTAAAACCTTCAAACTCAACTCTGGACATCAAAGCCAGTCCCACTGCTTTTTTCATTGTTCCCCCCCCCCCAGATAACAGACTGATTTAGACCTGGGACATCAGGTGGGTGCAATTAATAATCAGGTAGAACAGCAATCCAGCAGGCTCTGGACCTCATAGGGTAAGAGTTGAATACCCCTGGTCTAAAAGAACACAAACACACAAATTACAAAAGAGTTAGCATTTATTTTAGTTATATGAAAAAAAAGAATCATCCAGAATTAATTGCTTGATGTTTGAACTCAAATTTCAAGAGAACATTTTAACAAATCCCTCTATGGAAACAAAGGTTTTTTAACTAGAAAGCATAATTTTAACAATAACTTTTCATGGAGGGATCATTCTAACAGTCTTCCCATTCAGAACTCAAATCAAGAACAAGTTTAGGGAAAAATGGCAGCATTTAAAACCTACTAAAAACAACCAATGTTAAATAACTATGGCATAATTTTGACTTGCCACACAGCAACGATTTCAACAACAAAAAATACAAAATCCCAAATAGGCAACTATTTCAGAGTAGCCGTCTACGTCAGCCGTCTCACCTATTGACAGATCATCAATGTAACATGAAAGCAAATACATCTAGAAAGATGAGAACAGACTAAATTAGCACCATTTTGAACTTATGGGAGAGTTTGAGACATGAGAGCCTGTTCAACCTCTGTGTAGAGCACCACTCTTCATGACCGTCCAGAAGACAGTTTGGAGAACACAGAATCCAATTATTAGTTAGAGATAACAAGAGCCATAATAGATCATATGATGCATGCTTATCTATGACTGATTTCTGAAACAGGTAGTCTTTTGCAAAGTCTGTTTTGAGCCTCCAACTGTCATCTTACAGCATGTGGTCCCTTGCCCAATATGCACCCCTCTAACCACCCACTAATTATCCACTTGGGCAAAGGATACTGAGTGGTGCCAGATGGAAAATTGGAATGGGCCGAGTGGTGCCCCACAAACACATACTCTCTCCCCCTCCCAAAAACACACTCTTTCTTCTCCTCTCTCGCGCACACAAACACACACACGCAGACAAACACACATTAACTCTGTTTAAACCTTAAACTTGTCTTCACAAGAGGGCAAGACTATATTGCCTAAAGCACCATACATACTTCTCCACATTCAATACAATTAGTGAGGGTAAAAATGAGTGAATTGAACTCTGAACGTCAAAGCCTCGCCTAAGGGCTTTAAAAAATTATTCAAAATTACATTTAAATTGGTCAAAAATATATTTAGATTGTCTTGAAAACGGTCAACAACAATTCAGAGAGACGTAGACAAGAGAGGGTCCTTCATGTTGACAGATGCTAGTCAGATCCTGGTGAATGTCCTGTATGTGTATTGGTGTGTGTATGGGTAGAATACTGTGCTCCAGGCAGCTTTCTGTAGCAATCACCAACCCTGTAGGAGAGAGAAAAATGATCGCAAATAAATCAAACGTTTTTTTTGTCTGTCGCGTGTTACTACCGGCAATCACAGAATTATGTAAACGTTTAAATTCTGGACTTTAGCTACCCTGGTTATCTCGCTACAAAGTATTACTAACAAACCCACACAACAGAACCTAGGCCATTTCTTAAAGACAAAGTAACTAGCCATTTCATTTCTACGTTCTGCTGCTCTGCTGTACCTCTGCTATACGTCCTCCTTGTCATCCTGCTCGGCTTGCTCCTCCTTCAGAGCGTCTGTGTCTGCCTCGTTGGTGGAGGCCTCTATGTGAGCCAACATGTCCGCCATCAGAGCTTCCTCCAGCCTCCTCCTCACACTGTGGACCAGGTCCTCTTGCTTCCTACATACACCAGAGAGAGAGGAGAGGGGTTAGGGAGCAATGGATGGATGACAGTCCTCGTGGGCAGGCTTAAAGGGATACTTACCCAAATGACAAAATGGCATATTGGTTTCCTTAACCTGTAAGCAGTCTATGGACAAGGTATGACAGCAATCCAATGCTTTTTTTAGTTTGCCTGGAACTGTTTCCACATGCTAATGTTTTAGCATTAGTGACAAATCCCAGTCATGGGACCGATATTAGCATTTTTTACGAATCATGTCCAAATTATCCAAAATGTATTGTGAAGCTCAACATTGTCACTTATTGTTGATTTGAACATGATACGTGGCACATTTTTCACACATTTGGAAATCATCTATAAGTGATTGCTTCACAATCAATTTTAGATTATTTCGGATGATTTGGACATGATGCGTAAAAAATGCTAACATCGGTCCCATGACTGGGATTTGTCACTAATGCTAAAACGTTGCCAGCAAACTAAACCAAAGCATGAATTGCTGTTATACCTTGTCCATTGACTACTTACAAGGTAAGGAAACCAATGTGTCATTTTGTAATTTGGGTAAACTATCCCTTTAACAACAATGCCCAAAAGTAGCTAGTAGCTGGGTGTTGAGCCAGACCACTGAGTTGTGTGTGTACTTTACCTGATGTCGTCATCGGTAACCATGAAGGCCTTGCAGAGTGGCTGGGTGGTGTTGAGCCATACCCCAGGGTTCTTCTCCACGGCTGCGGTCAGCTGACCAGTGACGGGTGTGGGGCTGGTGTGCAGGGCGCTGGCAATAGCAGAGAGCAGGGTCTTGTCTGAACACACAGGCCCAACACCTGGGGGGAGATTCACAGAGTCAGATATAAAACACACACATCAAATCCCAAAACGTTGGTTTTATGTGTATATGAGTCCCAAGTATTCTCTGCTGTGTGTGTACTTACCCTGTAGGCCCTTGGGAAGGTCCATGGTCTTGACCAGCTCCTCTGCAATGTCAAATGCACTCAGACCACTCAGCTTCCTCTCCCAAAACAGCTGAGGACAAACAGCGGGTAAACAGCTCGCCATTTGACTTTAAACACATCACATCATGATGTGCTTCATAATTTATGGAAAACCTCTAACAGCTAGTTCAGGTTACATAGCCCTCCCATTATGCTCATCCAATTAGGCCTCTCACTCAGACCACTCCTAGCAAAATTCTTTCTTGAGAAATTACTCTTTGCTAAGAAGCTATTAGTTTCTTTTTGACTATTTTAATTGAAAACAATCACAGTAAGGTACTTAATTGTTACCCAGAAACTATTTGATATTGAGATAAAAACAGCTGCATTGGACATTTAAGTCAGCTTGATAAATCGAGTGACTCATCCCAATTTGCAATAATACGTTTTCAAAGACTAGGCCAGAGTAGATGACTTCATCTACCAACCACATGGCAGCAATTAAATAAATAACATCACGGTATCATTACATCACAACCAATAAGCGCAGAGCATCGTTGGACTCACCTGTCTTGGTTGGTCGACAGCCTTGTGGGGGTCTGTCTTCACTTTGTTGCTAGGGTGATTGGTCACCTTGGTGACAGGCTGTTTAAAGATGGATGCTGTCTGTCGGACTGGTAGTGTCGTGTTCAGGTCTGGCTTGACCTTCAACACAGAGAAAAACAGGTCAGGGATCATAGCTCAATGGTCAAACAGATTACACATGATCCTGGACTCAAACTCCCTCACCTTGATCTGATGGTTGTTGTTGTCATAGCGATGCTTGTGTCTGTTCCTGTGCAGTTTGTTCGTTAGCATCCTTCCTGCACGGGGGTCAATGGCGTGCACCTCCATGGTGTTGCCCAGGTAACGAGCTAGCTGGGGCTTGCTGAGGAATCTCTTTCCAGGGTCACTAAAGGGGCGGGAAAACAGGCCACCGGGAGAAAAAATAAAACATAGGCAATGAATTGAGGCACAAACGTGCAGGTACAAGAGGCACAAACCTATTGATGAGGTCAGTGGTGTTGCACTGACAAGACTACAAATGGGCCTAATTCACAAACCATAACGTCGATCTAAACTCTTGTTTTGATTATTTTCTAGATTGCAGTGTACATTCGGAAAATGTATGATTTATGCATATCAAAACATGATATGAGCTGCATAGAATGACAAGCAAGAGCCTTGTATTGAACTGTTAGCAGTGGGTTATATCAAAGAGCCTCAGCCTGCAAAACAACCATAGTAGCAGGGGTGAGAGTAGATTTAATTTCTTACTGGTATGGGACACCCAAGTGCCTGCACGTTTTTTTAATGCTACAAAAATTACAGGGTAGCCTACTCTGCCAAAAAGATCAATAAATACGATGTCTGATTCATATAATTGGCCTACTAAATACAATTCAACATCCATCTACCCTGGAGGAGGAAATAACTATCCAAAAGAAACCCAATGACAAAGACAGTGAATACGCACTCACAGGGATGTGCCCGATGTTCTCAGCTGGTGCCAATAAAATAGGCTACTGTTCGCTCAATTCAGTTAAGAATTTTGACAACTAAAAGACAGATTGGAGTCTTTCATTGGCATCTCTTTACAGCAATAGCCATTTGCTTTCCAAACGGTTTTTCCGCGATTGTGTTTTTTTAAATATTGCGATACGGCTGGCTAGGTCTCCGCTTTTCACTGACAGTAGCAACTCAACAATCATCTATCCCGACTGTAGGCTATGCAATTTAAAACAATCCACTGCGTTTTTTCAAAGACGCTAATGATCCTCTGTGGCCAAATCATGCTTTCTGGTGTAGTAGCCTATTTTGAATGATTTGATTTATTTCGGTATAGATAGAAGCTAATTAGGCTATATAATTTTGCCAGTTTAATTCAATTCACTTTAGCGAAAGCTTAGCTTCCCCTAGCCTTATGGTCACGCCACCTATGCCTTTTAATGTGGCATAAACACAACCAGACAGATGTTCTCATCTGATTGTCAAACAATCACTTAACAAATGCGATCCTGTAGGCTACCCGCGCACATTCGTCCGCTCACAAAATAATTTCAGCATCCAAACCAACAGTGCACTAGCAATTTGATCAACGGAAGAGACATCTGTTACAAAACACCTACGTGTATTGTAATGCAATTCTGCGATTGTCATTAGGCTTACACTTGTAGCCTGAATTGACGCATTCACTGTTGTCCACGCACGCTTCGGTCTCCGTCACTAATCTCAGCCTTGTCCGCGAGCTCTCCGCCACTCATCACGGCCTTGACTGAATGTACGCGTTCTCCTCAAACCACAACTCAATGTTACAGTATACCACACAGTTTCCAGTCAATTCGCAAATTCTTCAAGGGGCTGACATGCAGAATTGTTAAATAATGGTGTAATAGCCTATAGTTGTTTGGGCATGTATTATTTGTGATAGTCTCACGTTTTACCGGTACGGCGTATCCCCACTATTTATTTTGCCGGGACGCCGTACCTGACCACCTTACTTTTACCCCTGCATAGTAGTAAACAATGAACGTTAGCTAGCTACTGTCGTGGGTAACCCGCAGCACTGCACCCACAATAATGTAGTATAAAGTCCACATAATCGGAATCAATTTACACAAATCTAAACAAAGACTTGTAACAGAAAGCTACTGATGCTAACGTTACTTGCTAATTTGTTGTCAAATGTGCGGGGAGCTGACATTTGCTAGCAAGCTAAAGTTAGCAATCAATGACTTATCGTTCGCTATCTAATGGTTACTTATCAAATTTGACGCAATCTGTAGACACTGATCATTTACATTTTTGGTACGTAGTTACCTAAGTGGGTGATGTCTTACTTTAGTGGCTAGCTAACGTCTCGGCTACTCCATCGAGAAACAACGTTAGCTAGCTAGAGACATGCTTCCCTACTGCAGACCAGCTAACAGCTAGCTACCGTCTTTTTACTTAGCTACTTGTCCTTACAACTCATTCGAGCAAGTCGTACAACCCCACCTTTTCCTCTCCATGCTTCTTGCAGGTTATGATTGCTCGATTTTTGTTGATTCGGGAATCTGCATGGGTTTTAAATATTTGGCTATATTTTTTTGTTGTGGATCTGCTTTCCTTTTCGATGTCAGCTGTCCTCCCTGCTTTCTCTTGTCAAGACACTCATAAGATCACTCCGCAACGCTAGACCACTGTTACATAAAGTGGACAGCAAGTCATCCGCTGGTCCACAAACTAGTCCCAACTGAAGTCCTGTCTTTGTTGGGATCAGTTGAGTGTTTTAATGTTGTTTAATCTAGCTACATTCGCTAGTCGTTTTCTCATCAGTTTAGCTGTATGTTTTACAAAATTATTTCGATTTCATACGAAACACTTTAAAACTTGCATTTATTCAGGGTAGCCCAATTGAGACCAGCATCGCATTCCCAATGGTGACCTGAGTACAACCATTTTCTCACAACAGGAAGAACAATTTACATTACAATTAAAACAATAATAAAATATAAAAATCAACCAAGCTGGATGAAATAACCCAATACCAAGTTTTTTCCAGAAAACAACTATCCATCATGTCAGGTTTGCCAGAAGATACTGACCCTACCGTTGCGCTTATTTACTCTGAAGTCTGAACGCAATCATGGTTACAATAAGACACTGTTGAGCCGGTGCGACACATGGGTCGGAAACATACCTCAATGCAGGGATGGGATATGCCACTGTCCTCCAAATTGTACCTTTATCCACACTGCTCCGTCAAGAAGATTGAAATATTACTTGTTTCTAGGGATGCACGATATACCGGTGAGCATATCGAAACTGACGATATTAGCTACAAAAAAACACCTGCATCGGCCCAACAGTGACAGTGCGCACCGAGGAAGAGAGGCCACAGACAGAGCTGAAACTCCACTGCTTGACATGTATGATGAAATCCTGGTTGAGAATGAAACAACTGAACAAATGAACAATGAAACAGCACAGCAAGTGAAGGAAATAGGTTTTGATTATGTTTTACTGGTAATGGGGACATATGTAAATGCCAACAAAATAACTTTTTGGTCAGTGTGGTGTGTGGCCTTTATTTAACTAGGCAAGTCAGTTAAGAACAAATTCTTATTTACAATGACGGCCTACCCTGTCCAAACCCGGACGACGCCCTATGGGACTCCAAATCACAGCAGGATGTGATACAGCCTGGATTCGAACCAGGGACTGTAGTGACACCTCTTGCACTGAGATGCAGTGCCTTAGAATGCTGCATCCATGTGTGTGTGTTAACTATTTAACTGTACTAGAATGCTTAAAAGACCGCAAAAAATTGACATTTCGGTATCAGATTCTTTTTGGAAAGGAAAATATTGGATATCGGGCAAAAATGTCATATCAGTGCATCCCTACTAGCTTCCCCAGAAAACTGCCGTTTTCGTCCTCATGCTAGCTAGCAGTAGTCACAGCAGCCATTATTGAAAACGGACCATGAAAAGCAGACATTTTTTACTTTAAAAAGAAAATAAATCAGACTTCAAACTAACAAAGGAATAACAATGTGGAGAATATAAGAGAAATGTTAATTTCTCATGCCTGCATTTCCCATTCCTCCACCTGATTCCTTGGCTGAGCAATCCCCCCCCCCAAAATACATAAAATGCACAACAGTTATTTTAAAAAAGATGTCAAAGATCAGGGTGAAAAGTCCAGTTAAGTTTATTGAAAAAGGTGAAAGCATGTTGTTTCTCGTGTCATTGCCCTGGTGTGGAGTTGTGTCTTGGTGTCTGATGACATCTGCAGCTCTGGTCACACTGTCCCCATTTATCTTGGCCTGCCTCTGACAGCACAGACTGACCTACAGGCAAACACAATTGATTTCAGACAGTGGGGGTGGGCGGGTGAAGGGGAGTCCAAGGTGAGAATTTATATTTAGAAGGACTGAGAAGCTCAGTTCTGCTGACATTTTAAAAAGGACATTCTACCCCAAAATGAATGAAAATAAAATTATCTAAAATTTAACTTCCACCACCAGAAATGAGCCCAATAACATAAATATTTTAACATATTGGACAATGCATATAGCCTATGCATGTTCCATATTATCAGGTATGCTATTAGCAAAAAGCATTATCACCTGTAGCCCAACTGATGATGCAGCAGCATAGTGGCTACAAATAAATAGGCTAAAGTATGAGGTTGCCCATCTGCATGTACCCTATTGGGCCAATCATTAGCTAAATGTAATATTTTAACTTGTTAGCATCCTATTGATATATTTTATGTCCCAAAAAACTTGCATAAACACAGTGAATATAATTTAGGCCTACCTGTTAGGGTAACTTGGAGTATGCCGCCAGCCAGGGTAACATGTCCCCTGCCTGTACTTCTCACAGAAACCACCATTTTCCCCAACACTTTCCCTGGTTGCCACTGCTCTTGCTCAACTAAAAATGTAATCAGTCTCACCATTTTTTAAGTCCCCCAGAAATATTTTGTAGGTAGGGCGGCGTTTTACCCCAAGTTACCGTGTTACATTTAGCCCCACTCTCCCCTATTCACTCACTGAGCATTTCAGAGCTGTAAATGTGCCTAACCATGACACTGTTAAAAAAAACTATTTCAAATGGTGTAGATCCCCCTCTTTTTAACAAAGGCCATTAAAACTGCTGTTTTCTCGAGATTGCATTAAGAATTGTTGTGCATTGACTGCTTGGATGTTTATGCAACATGAATGGCCTTGAGAGGAATATTTCTCATATACAACACACAAGCCGAATAGGTAAATAGATAAACTATTCTACTATGGGGTTGTCGGATTATTCTATTCATTAGTAAATGTGAAGTGTTATAGAATCTTCAAAGTGCGCTTCGGCAGAAATATTTTTTCAGGGTCCATATTTTTGGGGCGTGGCGGCAATAATTTTGCCGTGGCTAAATGACTGCAGCGGAAACACTGGTCCCCAAATCGACCCCTAAACCCAATATATTGTGAAGATCTGAGAACTTACTGTGGCGATTTCACATTGTATAAAGTATACCGAGATAATACCGCATATCCGGGTATGAAATCAGGAAGGTATAAAAGTGAAACATTTGGGATACCACCTAGTCGCGATACACAGATGCTATCCCTCTTGGACATTATCCGCGCACAGAAATCCTTTGCCGAAAAACTTCCAGCTAGCTTCACGTGCACTGTGTTTCACGAATGTTGGATACAATTCCATTTGAATTTCAGCATGAAACACACTGATAATCTCACTACCGATAGACTGCTGCTTGATACTTATCACAGTGGGAGGCCGTTTTGTCTTGCTAGAACAAATGCTGTACCTGCTACGTGTAGACCCCATAGCGACGATCCTCTTTTCTACTTGTCAGAATCTCAATGCTCGTCAGTGGACAATGACTTGACTTTGAGCCAACCAGAGAGCATGAACCCCCAGGTGGGGAAGCCAACAGGAGTGACAACAAAATTGAAAAAATATGACATTTTATCCATACATAGACGGTTAAATGTCATGAGCCAGTCACACTTCATATGCAATAGTAACTAGCTAATAAACTAACTAGCTAAGTGCACAGACGCAATGCACACTAAATACTTCCAAGGAAGCTACCCACTGTAGCTAGTATTGACATAATTAAATCACAATGGATTACTTTCCATGAAACAGCTGCCGAGTTGGTGCATTTTTTTAATTGTACCTTTATTTAACTAGGCAAGTCAGTTAAGAACAAATTCTTATTTACAATGACGGCCTACACCGGCCAAACCCGGGCGCCGCCCTTATGGGACTCCCAATCACGGCTGGTTGTGATACAGCCTGGATTCGAACAAGGGTGTCTGTAGTGACGCTTCTAGCACTGAGACGCAGTGCCTGCGCCACTCAGGAGCATTGTCCTTAGCTAACTAGCTATGTTGTGCTAGCTAGCGAATATGCTAATGTTAGCTAGCTAGCGATGGGCTGGTAGTGGTAGTATGGGATTATGGAGAGCGAATTAAATTTCTTCTTCGTCATCTTGCTATGTAGTTATCTAGCTGTTGCCATCTGGATAGTATCAACGACGGCTTTCTACAAAATAACAACAGCGGAGCTAGCGAACATTGGAATCTAGACCATGAAATAAATACACACAGACATGCATTGCCGTGCAACGCTACTGCTACTGCCACCTTCTGGTTTGGAGTATTTTAACATGGTTACGTGTATGACGACCTCAAGGTCTGTTCAAATCAAATTGTATTGGTCACATACACATATTTTGCAGATGTTATTACGGGTGTAGCGAAATGCTTGTGTTCCTAGCGCCAACAGTTTAGTACTATCTAACAATTCACAACAATACACAAATCTAAAAGTAAAATAATGGAATTAATGTATAAATATTATGACGAGCAATGTCGGAGTGGCATTGACTAAATACAGTGGAATAGAATACAGTATATACATATGAGATGATTAAAGCAGTATGTAAACATTATTAAAGTGACTAATGTTCTATTATTAAACTGTTGTGTGAAAATAAAGAGACTGACTGCCGACACTATTCAGTGTTGGAGATATTACTCTGCCGATTGTTAGGGAGTTTGTTTCTTATACCGCTCGGAATTTGTGACAAAATATCCAAAGGAACATATTATTAAACAGACTTTCCAAATTCGTAAAAGTCCCCTACAAGTGATCACTTGCTTCTGTACATATGCCACACGTGCAGGACTTATTTTGACATAAGGTAAAGCAGAGAGCAAGTGATAGGTCAGGCACCAGTGTAACGGATGTGAAATGGCTAGCTAGTTAGCGGGTACGCGCTAATAGCATTTCAATCGGTTATGTCACTTGCTCTGAGACCTGAAGTAGGGTTGCCCCTTGCTCTGCAAGGGCCGCGGCTTTTGTGGAGCGATGGGTAACGACGCTTCGTGGGTGTCAGTTGTTGATGTGTGCAGAAGGTCCCTGGTTCGCGCCCGGACTTTTTAATGAAGTCCGTTTTAATAACACATTCATTTGGATATTTTGTCTCTATTTCCCAGAGGTATAAGGAACACGCCATTTGAGACAGGCATAGGACGTATGTGGTTTCGTCAATACAAATTAACACAACAATGTTTTCCAAGGGACATCAGAACGTCAGGGCTAGATAGCACCCAACCCTAGTTAGGTGGCGACGATGAGCAATAAGGTGCACATTCCAGAGGACAAGGCGGTGTTACCATCATACAGGGAGACTACATTATTTCCCATTATCTCATCATTACCTTCAATGTTGCGTTCGAAGGTAACTGCCAAACAGAGGTAGATCGGTGAACTATGCTCTGCAGACTTGTTAGCTCTCAGACTGATCTAGTGCCATGTCTTTAGTCCAGTGGGTTAACAGGTTATTGTTGAGTCACATTGACAATCTGTGTTCGTTAATAGTAGAGAGCGAATGCGAGCCTGGGCTGCTGCTTAGTCATTATGGGAGATCTTTCTAGAGCCACATTGACTTCAGGGCAATCACACATCCTTTTATCTCAGATTAGTGGTTAGTATAAAAGTTTAGTATTCACGATGACAAAATCGATTGCTTCAAACTGACATTCTAGAATTTAGATGACGGTCTTCAGCTAATTTCTCCCCAAGCCAGTGACATCACACTTATATCAGATTCAGTGTAGCCTTTGAATAGTGTTAGTTAAACAGTGCCTATAACCCAAACGTTTGCTCCCGCACTATTGATTTTAAGTTGATATCGACATGAGTGATTAACAAAATAGTGTTGCGTTTACCTTTCCACGTTGGCGACCCACTTGAAACAAAATTCAACAATCCAAAATGTAGCCCTCTGTCTTCCACAGGTTGTCCCACAAGTTGTCCTCTAACCAGTGATATACATAGTATTCCCAGATTCCCAATTTTTCAGTAGTGTTCGTTTGAACAGGACGTGCAACCTGACTCCCTCTTCTTTCTATTGATTTCAACATGAAATCGATATGAGTGATTGACACTTAAGAGTTGCATTTCTCTTTCTGTTTTGGCGACCCCTAAATCAAAATAGCTGGTTGTATTCAGCAGAGTGGTATACCAAGAAGCAAGCTCGATTTACTCAGGGTTTTCTAAAGCTAGCCAGCTAGTTAGCTTTACATTCCAGCTCAGTCTTCATCCGTACCATGACGGCGGATATTGTCGTCCGCCTGCGGCTAACTCTGACAGGCTGTAACTGTGGGTGCATGCTCCACATGCAGGGCCGGTCCTGGACGTTCTTCCGCCCTAGGCGAAACAAAAATATTATCAGAAAGAGAAAAGCTCAATTAACAGGGACAGAATAGCAAAGTCATTTAAAAATAAAAAATCTCATCGAATAGTGAGGAATCAATGCATCGGAGTCACGTCTTTCGCGGGCATTTTAGAGCTTGTTGGCATCACCGAGTTAAGCTTTGTTATAGAACACTTGATATAATCTGGATACGTTTTATGTATTTATTTCAAAATAAAAAACAAACAATAGATGTCCCTTTTGCACTTTTCTCAAAGGGTGTGATACACTCGCTCAATTCGAGCCCTGTTTTTAGTCAAACACACCAAGCCGTTCTCAGACATGGAGGTATTTAATCAGTGCATGGGACAATAGTGGAGTATTTGGCTATGCCTACATCTATGGAGGATAATTGTGTCTGTCAAACAGGGAGTCTCACCACTTATTTATTGGAGGATGAAGAAATAAGCTCAAATTATCTATGTAACTCTATGTTTATGCCCATAAACATTTTTGGGGGACGTATGCACATATAGGAGGTCCCTTACCAGGCAGAAGGGAATTTTACCCCTGCATCAGCGAGTTAAATTGTTGCTATCACTATGCAACCTACTATCTAGAGTAGGAAAACGAGTTTCTTATTAATAATATCCCACCTGTTATCACACATGGCACGACCCCATAATTGTTACAATTACAATAAAAATAACACTTTTATATAACATATTTAACATATTTTAATATTCCTGTAGAACTGTAAAACAGAGTAAGATCATTTGAGCTTTGGAAAGGAGTGCTTTCATAAATGTATGGCGGGGCTCGTTTGCTGGAGCAGTGTAAAATAAGCTTTATGCCTATTGCCCAGCCTTAACGAATTTTGTTTATTTACATGTCCAACATCAGCATTTATTTATTTCGTCTCCACCTAGAGTGGCCTCTTTCCTCTGCTGTGGTGCTGCGTTGCAGTCAGCGATTTTTGTAGTTCGGTAGCTGTCCATGGTCCTGAAATCAAATCATCTGAGTTTGCTTAGACACCAGCCTGATCTCCAGCTCCTTCCACCTCTGGAAACTATCTAGGTGGTCATGTGACTTCTCATGCGAGCTGAGGAGGTGACACTGATTCTTCCAGTCCCTGGTTCCATCCCTGACCAGCGCAGATTTACACTCGTGTGAAAAAAGTTTGCCGCAAAAACAGAAGGCTGCGTCGTTTTTGCTTGGAATAGACAAGCCTTGGTCTCTCCACTCTCTCCCCGTTCGCCATCCTCCTATTGTAGTGGGCCACCGAAAACTTTCGTTGCCCCTCATCTCTTGTGAAATTCCCCTCCTTATCCTGATGTGGCCCAGCCTGCTCTAACATATCCCGTAAATATCCATTCATATATTTTGGCCACTCATCGGGATCTTTTATGTTTTTTGTCTGGGAGTCGGATTTAGCAGCAGCACCACCACTGTCATCCGGGACGGGGAGCGACGAATCTGAGTCTGGGTTCAAGATAGTAGGGTCTTCGCTGGCATTGTTTGGAGATGTGGCTAGGCCTGGTGCGACCACCTGTTCTTGTCAGGCCAGAGAGCTGCCATCATCGGTGGAAGTGCATGGCTCGGACTCCTCCGCTTTGCCCTCTTCGCTGCTAGAATCAGCGAACAGGGGCTCGTCGTTCGCGGCGAATGAATGGCCTGTCCACGTAAGCGTGTCATTCTCCACACCGGTTGATGGACATTGCTGCACACTTATACATTTCACCAGCGAATCTCTTTGGTTTAAAGATTGTGACTCTTTTCTCATTGTTAAAAAAATAAATAATCGCTTCCTGATAGTTTTTGTCTTTTAGACATCGTAGCAAATAGTTTCAAATCTCTATAGATGACTTTTAGCTAAAATTATATCCACTAGTAGTAGCTAGCTAACGTTAACAGGCTAGGTTAGGCTACTGCCTTAATCACTAATCATCGTCGTAACTCACAAACTTAAAAAAATATATATATATATATATATATATATATATATATATATATATTTGGCAGATTCATTTTGATTAATGTTTCACAATTGGATAATCACATATAAACACACACATCACCATAGCTACCAAGGACAGTGGGAGTGAACTTCGGGAGAAGTGGGAATGGGGTGGGGGCGGGAACTGTAGAAAAGCTATGAGCTGGTGGCTGGGGTGCCGCGGGTGTTGTAGTAGCGGATCAGGGGCGCTAGAGGGCGGCAGCCAATTGTCAAAATACAGCCTCAAATTCACGTGCCGCCATAGGTGACGACCTAATCTTGCCGAATGGGAGGGCCGTCCCTGTGCACATGGCTAGTCGAACTCTTCATTGTGACAATGCCGAAACATTAATCCATGTGCAAATCTGTGCCATATTTTCATTTTTACCGAAATCAAAACTTGATAAAAAGTTATCTACGGCGCGAAATATGCTTTTACAAGTGCCACCTTTATTTTATTACTTATCGTTAATGCCGTATTTGGTGTGCTTATCAATGCATGCGCACCTTTCCCCCCAACTCTTATCGATAAAATGATTATCAGAATAATAATTGTATATGTCATGCAAACGTTCTACTGTGCGTGAAGTTTGAAATGCATTCTGTAATTACATGATAATGTGATAGGTACTTTAAAATTATACATTTTTTTACACAAAAAAACATTGATTAATAAAATATTTATCAGTCTTCTTCCTCAAATGAATGGAAATGAATCTGAATTCATTGGTCCTCAACTGGCAGCTCAGACACTAATAAGTGATGGGCATTCCGGCTTTTTTCGGTGAGCCGGCTCGTTCGGCTCAGCTCACCAAAAAGAGCCGTCTCTTTTGGCTCCCAAACGGCTCTTTAAAAAATATATGTTTTGTATTTTCTCAAGTCACAGTTTGCGGTAGTTTGACTATGATTGGTGTTACAACAATTCTAATTAAATGATTAAATGAAATCATACTCTACCTTAACCACAATGTATTTAAAAATGCATTGGTTTGTTATGAAAAAGAATGCTATTAAACATGTGCATTTAAAGTATCACTTTTTAATGTATATAAACAAAGTGCATATATATCTAACCATTCAAAACGAATACAATCTGAACAGCATAATAGAATATTGCACCATATCAAAGAAAAATAAATAACAATTTGCAAAATTGAAGCATCCCACAAATTGAAATAAATGTAAAAAAAGAAGGATGCTATTACACATGCGCATTTAAAGTCTAACTTTCTAAATGTATATAAACAAAGTGCATGTAATTGTAACAATTAAAAACTAATACAATCTGAACAACATAATAGAATAATGCACCATATCAAAGAAAAATAAATAACAATGTGCAAAACTGCAGCATCCCACTTAAAACATTAAACTGGTCCCTCTTTTCTGTCACCCCTCTGTCACGTGTCCTGTGGCTACATTTGCTTCTCTCTGGCGGCTGGCTCTGATTCGCTGCAGACCCTTACACAGGAGTAGCATTTTTGAGGTTGTCACATAGCTGAAAATAGAGAACAGCAACTTATTAGTTCAGGTTCATGTTTTGTCTACTGATACTACATTCTCATCTACTGCTCATTTGCATATATAATTCTGGATTAAATAATGACGTAGTAATAACTGCTGACTGTACCTCTCTCCACTGATCTCCACAGTGACCTGCTCAAAGGGTTCCAGGACTCTGCACACCTCCTCCACCACCTCCCATTCCTCTTGGGTCAGAGCATCAACAGGTGCATTGACAATGGCCAGGGTAGAGATGATGGCATCCTTTGACTCAAGAAACCGCGTCAACATATAAAGTGTTGAATTCCACCTTGTAGTGCGGTCTTGATTAGGCCTCAGCTCAGGCATCCCCATCTGGAGTTGTGTAGACTGTAGTTTTTCAGGACCTACTGTGCTCCTGTGGAAATATTCCACAGCTGCTTTCACTTTGTCCACAGTGGGCTTCATCACCTTCAGAGCATCTCTTACAGTCAGGTTGATTGTATGGGCAAAATATGGATGATGGATCCATTTAAAAAATGTTATGGCTTTGGTTATGTTAGCTGCATTGTCGCTAACACAACATACCACTTTTCCATCTACTTGCCATTCTCTGGCCACTCTCAACAGTTCCTCTGCCAAGTTCTCGCAGGTGTGTCTGTCGCTGAACTCACAGTTCACATATGCCGGTGTAGGTTATGCGTAGAACCGTCTTTATATGATATTTTGTTTTGGCAAAATCTACAATGTGGGCTAACATAGTCTACATTATTAAAATGCATCCAAATGCTACTGTGCTTCTGACTCATTTTCCAGCTGTTGTTTTCATTTACATTTACATTTAAGTCATTTAGCAGACGCTCTTATCCAGAGCGACTTACAAATTGGTGCATTCACCTTATGATATCCAGTGGAACAACCACTTTACAATAGTGCATCTAAATCTTTTAAGGGGGGGGGGGGGGGTTAGAAGGATTACTTTATCCTATCCTAGGTATTCCTTAAAGAGGTGGGGTTTCAGGTGTCTCCGGAAGGTGGTGATTGACTCCGCTGTTTTCGCAGCTGTCCTTCCTCTCTCTTATCGGCTACTAAGTGCGTGACTGTAAGTGAGTTGGCTCGGGCCTCCCTCACGCATCTTTGGTTCATTGGTTGACACTGCGTGTCTGATTGACAGGAACAACAGGAGAGACTGTTAGTCTGAGCAGACAGTCAGAACGAATGTGTGTGTGCTTGAGCATTTAGGCCTATATCATTTTATTTATTTTTTACGTTCTTTGAATTAGTTAATTCTATTCATTTCAATCTTTTGATTATTCATATCTTTATTTTTTATTTTTTTTATAAATAGATTTGGCTCTTCTGATATGCGAGCCGGCTCCCAACGTTCACCTACAAGCCGACTCGTTCGCGAACGACCCATCACTATCAGACACGTCATTCAGGATAAATGGAGTTAGCCTTCCCCGGAGCAGGTTAGTTCTGAAGGATTCGTTGCCATAAAAATTTACCTGACTTAACAGGTGAGCCACATTCACATGACTGGTTATCTCGAACTGAACTCAGAGTTGACCAAAGTTACCTTGCCAACTCCTCAAAGTTGATTCCTAGGATACCAGGTTGTCCTCTAACGAGTGATGTAAACAATATTTCTAGTTTCCATGTGTTTTTTGAGTTGTTCGCTTCAACAGCACATACAGTCGTGGCTAAAAGTTGAGAATGACACAAATATTAATTTCCACAAAGTTTGCTGCTTCAGTGTCTTTAGATATTTTTGTCAGATGTTACTATGGAATACTGAAGTATAATTACAAGCATTTCATAAGTGTCAAAGGCTTTTATTGACAATTACATGAAGTTGATGCAAAGAGTCAACATTTGCAGTGTTGACCCTTCTTTTTCAAGACCTCTGCAATCCGCCCTGGCATGCTGTCAATTAACTTCTGGGCCCCATCCTGATTGATGGCAGCCCATTCTTGCATAATCAATGCTTGGAGTTTGTCAGAATTTGTGGGGTTTTGTTTGTCCACCCGCCTCTTGAGGATTGACCACAAGTTCTCAATGGGATTAAGATCTTGGAAGTTTCCTGGACATGGACCCAAAATATCGATGTTTTGTTCCCCGAGCCACTTAGTTATCACTTTTGCCTTATGGCAAGGTACTCCATCATGCTGGAAAAGGCATTGTTCGTCACCAAACTGTTCCTGGATGGTTGGGAGAAGTTGCTCTCGGATGTGTTGGTACCATTTTTTATTCATGGATGTGTTCTTAGGCAAAGTTGTGAGTGAGCCCACTCCCTTGGCTGAGAAGCAACCCCACACATGAATGGTCTCAGGATGCTTTACTGTTGGCATGACACAGGACTAATGGTAGCGCTCACCTTGTCTTCTCCGGACAAGCTTTTTTCCGGAGGCCCCAAACAATAGGAAAGGGCATTCATCAGAGAAAATTACTTTACCCCAGTCCCCAGCCGTCTAATCCCTTACCTTTTGCAGAATATCAGTCTGTCCCTGATGTTTTTCCTGGAGAGAAGTGGCTTCTTTGCTGCCCTTCTTGACACCAGGCCATCCTCCAAAAGTCTTCGCCTCACTGTGCATGCAGATGCACTCACACCTGCCTGCTGCCATTCCTGAGCAAGCTCTGTACTGGTGGTGCCCCGATCCCCCAGCTGAATCAACTTTAGGAGACGGTTCTGGCGCTTGCTGGACTTTCTTGGGCACCCTGAAGCCTTCTTCACAGCAATTGAACCGCTCTCCTTGAAGTTCTTGATGATCCGATAAATGATTGATTTAGGTGCAATCTTTTTTTTATTTATTTTTTTATCCCATTTTCTCCCCAATTTTTCGTGGTGTCCAATCGCTAGTAATTACTACCTTGTCTCATCGCTACAACTCCCGTACGGGCTCGGGAGAGACGAAGGTCGAAAGCCATGCGTCCTCCGAAGCACAACCCAACCAGCCGTACTGCTTCTTAACACAGCGCGCCTCCAACCCGGAAGCCAGCCGCACCAATGTGTCGGAGGAAACACCGTGTACCTGGCCCCCTTGGCTGGCGCGCACTGCGCCCGGCCCGCCACAGGAGTCGCTGGAGCGCGATGAGACAAGGATATCCCTACCGGCCAAACCCTCCCTACCCCGGACGACGCTATGCCAATTGTACGTCGCCCCACGGACCTCCCGGTCGCGGCCGGCTGCGACAGAGCCTGGGCGCGAACCCAGAGACTCTGGTGGCGCAGTTAGCACTGCGATGCAGTGCCCTAGACCACTGCGCCACCCGGGAGGCTATTTAGGTGCAATCTTACTGGCAGCAATATCCTTGCCTGTGAAGCCCTGTTTGTGCAAAGCAATGATGACAGCACGTGTTTCCTTGCAGGTAACCATGGTTGACAGAGGAAGAACAATGATTCCAAGCACCACCCTCCTTTTGAAGCTTCCAGTCTGTTATTTGAACTCAATCAGCATGACAGAGTGATCTCCAGCCTTGTCCTCATTAACACTCACACCTGTGTTAACGAGATAATCACTGACATGATGTCAGCTGGTCCTTTTGTGGCAGGGCTGAAATGCAATGGAAATGTTTTTGGGGGATTCAGTTCCTTTGCACGGCAAAGAGGGACTTTGCAATTAATTGCAAGTCATCTGATCACTCTTCATAACATTCTGGAGTATATGCAAATTGCCATCATACAAACTGAGGCAGCAGACTTTGTGAAAATTAATATTTGTCATTCTCAAAACTTTTGGTCACGACTCTACAACCTGATTTCAAACGATCACTTAAATAGCAGCCAACCGTTGACGCTGTTGATATCCTATGGTGTGTCATGATACGTTTGATATTTTCTTTCTTCAATTTCCATGATGGCAGCCTCCTGAAATCAACATCCGCCATTCCAAAATATAGATAGAAGCCTTCTACTTATTCTCATCTAACCAACTATGTATAGCAGGGTTCCCCAACTGGTGACCCCGCGGGCCAAATTCTGCAAAAAAAAGATTGGCCCCCCACAACAGTGTTGCTTTTTTCTTTTGACGACCCCCGTATCAAAATCCAACACTGAAATGTAGTTGACTGTCTTCTGCAAGTTGTCCTCTAACCAGGTGAGGTAAAAAATATCTCCCTTTTCCCATATGTTTTTTTAGTTAAGTTAAATTCGACAGCATGTACAACCAGATTCAATTTACGTTTTGGGAATATAAATAACTTTCAACATTTATTTCCAATGTTATTGTACTTAATCAGGTAAAAAAAAAAACTGCTGAATGAGTCCAGAAACGTGCTGCGATTGATTGGTTTTGATGATATACCAGAAATCCCAAAATCGGGTTTGCGCTGCCTACACGAACATCCTGCAAAACAGGATAAGCAGACCTCTTGGTAGAGAGCATATTCACTTACTGATTGGCAGCATGCACAATGATACTCACCTTCAACTACACAAAAAATACCTCTAGTCATCCTTGAATTTGCTGCTGACATATGGTACATAATCCAAGATCAGTCTACCAATGCCACCCCTCCAACTGAACCCCACACCTCCAACGTTGGAACCCTGTATTTGGGCGGAAGATTGAATAAGTCAATTTACAATCTTAACCAGAATCTGGGTTTACAGGAGACCTGCAAAAATTATTTCCAGACAAGGCTTTTTTTTCCATACAAGGCAGTGATGCAACCAGTCAGGATGCTCTCGATGGTGCAGCTGTAGAACCTTTTGAGGATCTAAGGACCCATGCAAAATCTTTTCAGTCTCCTGAGGGGTAATAGGTTTTGTCGTGCCCTCTTCACGACCGTCTTGGTGTGCTTGGACCATGTTAGTTTGTTGGTGATGTGGACACCAAGGAACTTGAATCTCTCAACCTGCTCCACTACAGCCCCGTCAATGAGAATGAGTGCGTGCTCGGCCCTCCTTTTCCTGTAGTCCACAATCATCTCCTTTGTCTTGATCACGTTGAGGGAGAGGTTGTTGTCCTGGCACCACACAGCCAGGTCTCTGACATCCTCCTTATAGGCGGTCTCGTCGTTGTTCAGTCCTACCACTGTTGTGTCATCGGCAAATTTAATGGTGTTGGAGTCGTGCCTGGCCGTGCAGTCATGAGTGAACAGGGAGTACAGGAGGGGACTGAGCACGCACCCCTGAGGGGCCCCAGTGTTGAGGATCAGCGTGGCGGATGTGTCGCTGCCTACCCTTACCACCTGGGGGCGGCCGGTCAGGAAGGCCAGGATCCAGTTGCAGAGGGAAGTGTTTAGTCTCAGGGTCCTTAGCTTAGTGATGAGCTTTAAGGGCAGTATGGTGTTGAACGCTGAGCTGTAGTCAATGAATAGCATTCTCACATAGGTGTTCCTTTTGTCCAGGTGGGAAAGGGAAGTGTGGAGTGCAATAGAGATTGCCTCATCTGTGGATCTGTTGGGACGGTATTTAAAATTGGAGTAGGTCTAGGGTTTCTGGGATAATGGTGTCGATGTGAGCCATGACCAGCCTTTCAAAGCCTTTCATGGCTACAGACTTGAGTGCTATGAGTCGGTAGTCATTTAGGCAGGTTACCTTAGTGTTCATGGACACAGGGACTATGGTGGTCTGCTTGAAACATGTTGGTATTACATACTCAGTCAGGGAGAGGTTGAAAATGTCAGTGACGACACTTGCCAGTTGGTCAGCACATGCTCGGAGTACACGTCCTTGTAATCCGTCTGGCCCAGCGGCCTTGGAAATGTTGACCTGTTTAAATTTCTTACTCACATTGGCTGCGGAGAGCGTGATCACACAGTCGTCTGGAACAGCTGATCCTCTCATGCATGTTTCAGTGTTACTTGCTTTGAAGCGAGCATAGAAGTGATTTAGCTCGTCTGTTAGGCTCGTGTCACTGGGAAGCTCTCGGCTGTGCTTCCCATTGTGGTCTGTAATAGTTTGCAAGCCCTGCCACATCCGACGAGTTTTGGAGCCGGTGTAGTACGATTCGATCTTAGTCCTGTATTGATGCTTTGCCTGTTTGATGGTTCGTC
The DNA here is from genome assembly GCF_029448725.1 of Salvelinus fontinalis. Lineage (NCBI taxonomy): Eukaryota > Metazoa > Chordata > Actinopteri > Salmoniformes > Salmonidae > Salvelinus > Salvelinus fontinalis. The sequence goes on from NC_074690.1 coordinate 40,259,264, forward strand.
GGAGGGCATAGCGGGATTTCTTATAAGCTTCTGGGTTAGAGTCCCGCTCCTTGTAAGCGGCAGCTCTACCCTTTAGCTCAATGTGAATGTTGCCTGTAATCCATGGCTTCTGGTTGGGGTATGTACAGTTGAAGTCGGAAGATTACATACACTAGGTTGGAGTCATTAAAACTCGTTTTTCAACCACTCCACAAATTTCTTGTTGACAAACTATAGTTTTGGCAAGTCAGTTAGGTCATCTACTTTGTGCATGACACAATTTTTCCCAACAATTGTTGACAGATTATTTCACTTATAATTCACTGTATCACAATTCCAGTGGGTCAGAAGTTTACATACATCAAGTTGACTGTGCCTTTAAACAGCTTAGAAAATAATGTCATGTCTTTAGAAGCTTCTGATAGGGTAATTGACATCATTTGAGTCAATTGGAGGTTTACCTGTGGATGTATTTCAAGTCCTACCTTCAAAGTCAGTGCCTCTTTGCTTGACATCATGGGAAAATCAAAAGAAATCAGCCAAGACCTCAGAAAAAAATTGTAGACCTCCACAAGTCTGGTTCATCCTTGGGAGCAATTTTCAAACGTCAGAAGGTACCATGTTCATCTGTACAAACAATAGCACGCAAGCATAAACACCATGGGACCACGCAGCTGTCATACTGCTCAGGAAGGAGACGCGTTCTGTCTCCTAGAGATGAACGTACTTTGGTGCGAAAAGTGCAAATCAATCACAGAACAACAGCAAAGGACCTTGTGAAGATGCTGGAGGAAACAGGTACAAAAGTATCTATATCCACAGTAAAATGAGTCCTATATCGACATAACCTGAAAGGCCACTCAGCAAGGAAGAAGCCACTGCTCCAAAACGGCCATAAAAAGCCAGACTATGGTTTGTAACTGCACATGGGGACGAATATTGTGCTTTTTGGAGAAATGTCCTCTGGTCTGATGAAACAAAAATATAACTGTTTGGCCATAATGACCATTGTTATGTTTGGAGGAAAAAGGTTGGAGGCTTGCAAGCCGAAGAACACCATCCCAACCATGAAGCACGGGTGTGACAGCATCATGTTGTTGGGTTGCTTTGCTGCAGGAGGGACTGGTAAACCTCACAAAATAGATGGCTTCATGAGGTTGGAAAATTATGTGGATATATTGAAGCAACATCTCAAGACATCAGTCAGGAAATTAAGGCTTGGTCGCAAATGGGTCTTCCAAATGGACAATGACCCCAAGCATACTTCCAAAGTTGTGGCAAAATGGCTTAAGAACAACAAAGTCAAGGTATTGGAGTGGCCATCACAAAGCCCTGACCTCAAACCCATAGAAAATTTGTGGGAGGATCTGAAAAAGCATGTGCGAGCAAGGAGGCCTACAAACCTGACTCAGTTACACCAGCTCTGTCAGTAGGAATGGGCCAAAATTCACCCAACTTATTGTGGGAAGCTTGTGGAAGGCTACGCGAAACGTTTGACCCAAGTTAAACAATTTAAAGGCAACGCTACAAAATACTAATTGAGTGTATGTAAACTTTTGACCCACTGGGAATGTGATGAAAGAAATAAAAGCTGAAATAAGTCACTCTACTTTTATTCTGACATTTCACATTCTTAAAATAAAGTGGTGATCCTAACTGACCTAAAACAGGGAATTTCTACTAGGATTAAATGTCAGGAATTGGGAAAAACTGAGTTTAAATGTATTTGGCTAAGGTGTATGTAAACTTACTACTTGAAATGTATGTACAGTCACTGTGGGGACAACGTACTCGATGCACTTATTGATAAAGCCATTGTCTGATGTGGTGTACTCCTCAATGCCATCGGAAGAATCCCGGAACATATTCCAGTCTGTGCTAGCAAAACAGTCCTGTAGTTTAGCATCTGCTTCATCTGATCACTTTTTTTAATAGACCGAGTCACTTGTGCTTCCTGCTTTAATTATTTGCTTGTAAGCAGGAATCAGGAGGATAGAGTTATGGTCAGATTTGCCAAATGGAGGGCAAGGCAGAGCTTTGCACATGTCTCTGGGTGTGGAGCAAAGGTGGTCTAGAATTTGTTTCCCTCTGTTTGCACATTTAACATGCTGATAGAAATGAGGTAAAGCTGATTTAAGTTTCCCTGTAGAGCTCTGAGACAGGATTTTGTTGAAGCATAGATCTTGGGAAGGGTACCAAAAAATGTCTGCAGCACTGAAGGTCACCAAGAACACAGTGGCCTCCATCATTCTAAAATGGAAGCGGTTTGGAACCACCGAGGCTCTTCCTAGAGCTGGCCGCCCGGCCAAACTGCGCAATCGGGGGAGAAGGGCCTTGGTCAGGGAGGTGACCATGAACCCGATGGTCCCTCTGACAGAGCTCTAGAGTTTCTCTGTGGAGATGAGAGAAACTTCCAGAAGGACAACCCTCTCTGCACCACTCCAGCAATCAGGCCTTTATGGCAGAGTGGCCAGACGGAAGCCACTCCTCAGTAAAAGTCACATGACAGCCCGCTTGGAGTTTGCCAAAAGGCACCTAAAGACTATCAGGTCTGATGAAACCAAGATTGAACTCTTTGGCCTGAATGCCAAGCATCACGTCTGGAGGAAACCAGGCACCATGCCTACTGTTTCTGTATGATAGGTTGGATAAGGGAATAAAGACAGACACCAATGTCAAGTTCAACAGCCTTGTTAAGCATTGTACAAATCCCCACACGTGGAGTCTGGGGAACAGTCCAGCTAGTCGATTACCTATCAACTAGACTCCGTAACATCATCCTTTTCAATAGAAAGTGCAAACATAACGGCATAACATTGAGTTCTTAACAGTCAAGTCATAACAATTGAAAAGCATGACATTTTCTTTTTACTTTAGTTGTCATCTTCCTTTTTTTATTTTTTTATTTTAATTTTAATTAACAGACAACAAGTTAAGTCTCTTGCTTACAGAGTAAGCCTGTCCGGTGGCTTGCACAGCCGACCCACCCGTGAGTAAGTATGGGCTCTGGCAGGTGTAGGATTAGGGCCACGAGCTGGAGAGTTTGGTGGGGTAGAAGCCTCACCTTCAGTTGGCTCATGTCTCAATTCTGCACCCCTTACCCTTAGGCCTGGACTGTGATCCAGCTCATCTAGGTGAGTGTATGGCATGTTCTGGTTTGTCTGCTCTGCTACGCGCAGATCCACCCGATTGCGACGATAGAGGGAGCCACCAACATCCACCAGGTAAGAACGTGGTGCAACTCTCTGTAGGCATGTGCCCAGCCTCCAAAGTCCTGTGTGGTCTCCCGACAGCGGTTTCATCCTTATAGTTTCACCCACCTCCAGCTCTGGTAGGTCTCGAGCAGTCCGGTCGTAGAAGCACTTAGCGAGCTGCTTTCTGTGACGCAGTTTGTCCAACCATGACGCAGGGCTCAAGTAGCTTGTTAGCTACGGGGATAGTAGTCTTCAGACGTCTGGACAGAAGGCGTTGTGCTGGGCTGCTGTCCATGTTTTCGGTGGGGGTGTTCCTCCACTGTAAGATCGCTTTCCATGGGTCGTTGCTGTCGCGCAAGGCCCTGCTTAACAGTTTTTTTGCAATCTTGACAGCTGATTCTGCCTTGCCATTTGCTTTTGGGTGTCTTGGAGAGGAGGTCACGTGGTCAAACTCCCATTCTGAGGTGAAACGCTTGAACTGTGCAGTGAATTGTGGGCCATTGTCCGTGATTACCTTGTCAGGCTGACCTTGCCTTGCAAACTGCGCCTTGCAGCGCTTTATGACCGTCTCTGCAGACAAGTCAGGGAGCAGTTCAATTTCCCAAAAGTCAGAGTAATGATCAACGATGAGAAGATAGTCCTTTTGTCTGTGGCTGAATAAGTCCATGCTGATGATTTGCCAGGCTCTTGTGGGCAGTTCGTGTGACATCATGGATTCCTTTTGCTGTTCATGAGCGTACTCGTTGCATGTGGTACAGTTGCTGACAAAGTCTTTCATTTCTGCTTGCATGTTTGGCCAGTATAATGTTTCACGAGCCTGGCGGTAGCATGTGTCACCTCCAACGTGACTGGAATGTATGCGGGTAAGCATCTCTGGACGTAGTGATTTGGGAATAATGACCTTCTGACCTCTGAACAAGACGCCATTTTGCACACTGATCTCATCTCGAAAGGTCCAGTATTCTCTCACTGTGAAAGGTGTCTCCTCTTTCAGATATGGCCAACCTGCGAGAGCCATGGACTTCAGTGACTGTAGGTGTTCGTCCTTGTCAGTATGTTGCCTGATCTGGGCTAGGCGGTGATCTGTGACGTTTAAGTAGTCTGCCTGATTGATCTGTTGAACATCTTGTTGTTCCTGCTGTAGCGAACAGATGGCCTGCCGCTGATAGGCAGTGCCTCGACCTGTACATTGTGCTGTTGCCCTGCTCAGTGTGTCGCTGATGTACATCTCTGGTCCTGGCTTGTAAATGACCTTCAGGCTGTAGTTTTGCAGAGTCAGGAGCATGCTTTGAAGCCTCTTGGGCGCATTGAGGAGAGGTTTACTGAATATGGAAATGAGTGGTTTGTGGTCAGTTTCAGCGGTGACCAGCTCTCGACCATATAAGTAGTGATGGAATCGCTGGCAGGAGAAGACGATGCTGAGGCACTCTTTCTCAATTTGTGCATAGTTTTGTTCGGTGGGGGTGAGCGCTCGAGGCAAACGCAACGGGCTGGCCTTCCTGCATAAGGCAGCATCCAAGTCCCCTTTGGCTAGAGTCGCTCTGGATTGTGACAGGCTTCGTGACGTCGTAGTAGCGCAACACTGGCATGGATGAAGCCAGAGATTTCATCTCCTGCACTGCGGCCTCGTGCTTGGGTAGCCAGTGCCACGGTGTGTCTTTGTCCAGCAACCGGAGCAGAGGCTCACAGACTGCTAATAGGTGTGGCATGAACTTTGCAAGATAGTTTGCAAAGCCGATGAGACGCTGTACTCCTTTTGCATCAGACGGGTTTGGCATGTCGCGGATCGCTTGGACCTCGTCTGGGTCCGGCTTCAGGCCTTTTGCCGAGAGAATGTGGCCATGGAAGTGGACGTCTTTCACCTTGAACTGCAGCTTCTTCAGGCCAAGACGAAGCTTAACTGATCGGCAGCGCTCCATCAGTGCCAGGAGCTTCACATCGTGGTCGCGTTCTGCTTCTTCGTCTGTTTCACCACAGCCTACGATCAGGATATCATCGGCCAGCCCAGCCAGTAACTCGTGCTGCTTGCGTTGGTATACCTCAGGCGCCACTGAGACACCAAACGGGAGCTTGAGCCAGCGTTTCCGACCCCAGGGGGTCCAGAAGGTAGTCATGAAGCTGCTTTCTTCGTCCAGCTTGCATTGAAGGAATGCATCTCGGGCATCCACCAAGGTGAAAATCCTGGCCTTGGGAAGCTTATAGAGGACATCCTCTAGTGTCGGCATGATGTAGTGGGATCGTTTCAGTGCTTGGTTCAGATGCTTTGGGTCGATGCAGACCCTCAGCTTCTCTGTTTTTTTCACTACGACCATATTGCTGATCCAGTCAGTTGGTTCAGTCATAGATGTCATGTGGCCATCGGCCTCATACTTGTCCAGCTGGGCCTTCACAGCCACTTTCATTGCAATGGGCACATTGTGATGGCAGTTACTAATGTTAAGCCTCTCTCTCTCAGTAGACGCCGGCGCGTATTCTCATTTGCAATTCCCAGTACTATTTTGTCACGAATCAATTCATCTTTCAATCCCCCGTATTCACAAGTGGCGGATTTCTCTCTCAAACGGGTTACAAAGTTGTGTACTGACTCACCCTCTTCCTGTTTGCAGCTTCCGAAAACGAACCGCTCGTAAATGACATTTCTGGCGGGTTTGAAGTAATTCTCCAATGCATCCAATATAGCCTTTGCATCACACTGTTGTCGTGCCGTGAGGGTGAGATTGTGCCGGTAGATATGCCTGCATTCGCTGCCCATTAAACTCCTCAGAGTTGCCGCTTGTACCTCGTTGGGTTTCTCATGTAGACCGGTCGCCAGCGCATAGTCCTCGAATTCATCCCTGAAGTTGTCCCAATTAGTATTCCAGTCCCCTGTGAGAACCATGTGATTTGGTGGCGGAATGTTCGCTGCCATAGCAATGGAATAGGAGATGTCTTTCCCTTCAGTCATGGAGGTAGGTAGTGATGCTAGCTAGCCAGCTAACAACGAGTTGATCAGTGTTGTGAGTAGGAAACGGCGTGTGTTCGCATATGGAACGTAACTGCGCCTATCCTGTACTTAGCTACAAAATTAACAAACGTGTGTTTTCCGAGCCACTTCTGATACCATGTTCCTGTATGATAGGTTGGATAAGGGAATAAAGATAGACACCAATGTCAAGTTCAACAGCCTTGTTAAGCATTGTACAAATCCCCACACGTGGAGTCTGGGGAACAGTCCAGCTAGTCGATTACCTATCAACTAGACTCCGTAACACCTACGGTGAAGCATGGTGGTGGCAGCATCGTGCTGTCAGGATGTTTTTCAGCGGCAGGGACTGGGAGACTAGTCAGGATGGAGGCGAACGGAGCAAAGATGAACGGAGCAAAGTACAGAGAGATCCTTGATGAAAACATGCTCCAGAGAGCTCAGGACCTCAGACCTGGGTGAAGGTTCAACTTCCAACAGGACAACGACCCTCAGCACACAGCCAAGACAATGCAGGAGTGGCTTCGGGACAAGTCTCTGAATGTCCTTGAGTGGCCCAGACAGAGCCCGGACTTGAACCCGATCTAACATGTCTGGAGAGACCTGAAAATAGCTGTGCAGTGACACTCCCCATCCAACCTGACAGAGCTTGAGAGGATCTGCATAGAAGAATGGGAGAAACTCCCCAAATACAGGTGTGTCAAGCTTGTAGCGTCATACCCAAGAAGACTCAAGGATATATTCGCTGCCAAAGGTGCTTCAACAAAGTACTAATACTTATGTAAATGTGATATTTCAGTCTTTTTGCTTAGTCATTATGGGGTATTATGTGTGGACTGATGAGGGGAAATAACTAGTTAATACCTTTTAGAATAAGGCTGTAACGTAACAAAATGGGGATAAAGTAAAGGGGTCTGAATACTTTCCGAAGTGGCCAATATAAAATCAAATCAAACTTTATTTGTCACCTGCGCCGAATACAAGTGTTGACCTTACCATGAAATACTTACTTACAAGCCCTTAACTCTTCTTGAACTGCACTGTTGGTTAAGAAAATATTTACCAAATAAACTAAAGTAAAAAATTATAAAAAAAGTAACAATAAAATAACAATGAGGCTATGTACAGGGGGTTCCGGTACCGAGTCGATGTGCGGGTGTACAGGTTAGTCGAGGTCATTTGTACATGTAGGTAGCGGTGAAGTGACTATGCATAGACCACAAAGGGCGTTTCTTATGCTCGATGCAACGCTGTGGTATATTGGCCATATACCAAACCTCCGAGGTGCTTTATTGCTACTATAAACTGGTTACCAATGTAATTAGAGCAGTAAAAATAAATGTTTTGTCATACTCGTGGTAAAAGGTCTGATATATCACAGCTGTCAGCCAAATCAGCATTCAGAGCTTCAACCACACTGTTTATAATACAATATCGGTACTTGATGCATTTACAACTTGTCTAAGTGCTATTGTCAACTGATTTTAAGGGCGTTTTTCACCCTTAAAAGTGAACTCCGGGGTAAAAAAAAAAGCAAAATAACCCAGTAATCTTTATATTCACACTGCCTTTGCCTTTGAATGAGGACTCAACTCTTTTGCCAGTTCACTTCACCTATTTTGTGGTCCGAGTCCTCCTTGAATTCACATTTCTATGTTTAGAAAGAAACGAAATCATTTTCCAACATTCACTCAATGCACTCTGGGTTTGTACCATGTGGAGGACAAGGCATTCTATCAGAATGTGTTATCAGACAGCTAGATATACACTAGATGAAGAAAATTGTGGACCACACTTTAAATGAGTGGATTCGGCTATTTCAGCCACACCCGTTGCTGACAGGTGTATAAAATTGAGCACACGGCCATGAACGGTACAAGCTTACAGAACACAAGCTTACAGAACGATACCGCAGAGTGCTGAAGCCTCTGGAAGCAATGTCAGCACAAGAACTGTTCATTTTGAGCTTCATGAAATGTTTTCCATGGCCGAGCAGCTGCACACAAGATCACTATTGCCAAGTGTCGGCTGGAGTGGTGTAAAGCTTGCCGCCTATTGGACTCTGGAGATATGGAAATGCGTTCTCTGGAGTGATGAATCACGCTTCAACATCTGGCAGTCTGACGGACGAATCTGGGTTTGGCGGATGCCAGGAGAACGCTACCAGCCCAAATGCATAGTGCCAACTGTAAAGTTTGGTGGAGGAGGAATAATGGTCTGGGGCTGTTTTTCATGGTTCAGGCCTAGACCCCTTATTTCCATTGAAGGGAAATCCTAATGCATGACAATGCCCACGTGCACAAAGCGAGGTCCATTCAGAAATGGTTTGTCGAGATCGGTGTGGAAGAACTTGACTGGCCTGCACCGAGCCCAGACCTCAACCCCATCGAACATCTTTGGGATGAATTGGAACACCAATCTCACTAATGCTCCTGTGGCTGAATGGAAGCATGTCCCCACAGCCATGTTCCAACATCTAGTTGGGTGGAGGTTGTCGTAGCAGCAAAGGGGGTAACATATTAATACACATGATTTTGGAATGAGATGTTCGACGAGCAGGAGTCCACATACTTAGATTTTGGAAGCTAATAGATTACATTTAGTTAAATGATGAGACAATAATTGTAATAAGAAGTTCATTACATTTACATGTAAATATTGGTAACAAAAACAAATCTAAATAATTGCAGATTCAATAATGTTATTGAAACACTATGAAGCCATTTTAGCCTGCAGATCACATATTGCAAACAAATAATCTGGCCAACACACATTTAGGATTTTTGTGCATCCTTCACAATAGCAAATCAATATCCCAAAACAGTACTAGTTTTTTCCCCCCGAACCTGCACATCGTCTCTCTTTTGTGGCACTAATGTGAGTACTTATGTTACTGGCAGGGGAAACAGTGTTGCGGTACTCTTGTGTGTAGTGGGTGAATAATAACAAGCCAACCCAACTCCGACCACCTCTCCAGATGGTCTCAGTTCGCTTCAGGGCCTCTTTCGAAAGGTCTGAGTTCCTTTGGAGCGAACAACACTGAGTTCAAAAATGGTCTGAAAGGGAAAAACCCCTAAACCAGTGTACTGGCTGTGGATTGACTGCATTGTTTGAATGGAATGATGGCATATTGGCAGTTAATTTGAACTATTTATGGAATCATTCCCCTGAAACTGTCTGGCAAGCTAACAAATATACAGTGCAGATAAATTCAAATTCATTGTTTTACATAACATCTTATCACAGCACTTGCAAACCATAGTCGACCAACTCCCTGACCTTTATCCCATCAGAAAAAGGTTCACGTCCATTCTATTATTCTAATTCCTAACAGTATGGTCATCACTATCTGGGCAAGTTAGGAAGTCATAAACCCCACCTATTTCTATAATTTATGTCCTTAATATGCCTGATGACTTAATAATTAAGCAATAAAGGTCCGAGGGGGTGTGGTATATGGCCAATATACCACCGCTAAGAGCTGTTCTTTAGGCACAAAGCAAACCAGAATGCTAGGACACAGCACTTAGCCGTGGAATATTGGTCATATATTACAAACCCCAGAGGTGCCTTATTGCTATTATAAACTGGTTACCAACGTAATTAGAACAGTAAAAAGAAATGTTGTCATACCCATGGCATACGGTCTGATATACCACGGCTGTCAGCCAATCAGCATTCAGGGCTCGAACCACCCAGTGTATAATGATTAACACCTAATAGGTGTGTTTAACAAGGGAAATAGTTCGCGAATGTTGGCTAACATTCCATTTGCTTTGTGTTAGCCGCAACTGTTTGCTAAATGTTAGCAAACAGTCTGAAGGTAGTGTGCAGCGAGCATAAGTGTCTGTTTCGTGTCTAAACTGCCGCTGTTGACTAAGTAAGTATTTAGCCAAATGTATCATTCTCACTGAGTCTCTCCTCTCATAGCTCTAGAATCATTGGAAATTGAATAATCAAATTGACATTGTATGGGGTCATTACTCAAAAAAATGCAAAGGACTGGAGAATATCAGAATTAGCCTGTAAATGGGAGGATACTTCCAGATCTGTCTTTAGTTGCCTTGGAGTACAGACAGGTATACATTTATAGCCATATAGAATAGCCATAGACCCTCTTCCCATCCAGCACTTTGTAATTATTCAAAACATAAAATGCTTGGAGATGTTTTAAAACACTTGGGGCATTCTCAGACGCTTCTTTCAGGCTACCTGCAGCACACACCTTCACAGATCTCAAATATTACGAGGCCTGAGGACTGAAAGGGAACAAATGGTTGTATTGATGCTAGGCCAGGCGTCGATTCAACTATATTTCTTATATCTACCTATTCCTTCTAAATCCATGAAGAGGGCGTGAGCGTGCACATCAGGGAGACGGGTGGAATCACACTGTAGTAGACCTTCGCAGAGAGATAATCATGCTGTTTTCTACACAGTAGCCTACACACATAATAAAAGCAAATCATCTAAGTATGTTTTCAACCCTTTATTACAATGTTTTTTTTTCTCATTTAGGTATACAAGCTCAAAAAGACAGACATTGAAAAAATGTATATTTCTGTTATTAAAAATGGCACATTTATTGCTACATTACTGTTATATACACGACAGTTCTCAATATCTACTTTATATATAAAAAATAGGAAACTGGAGGCACTTTGAGGACAAATGGATTCTGTCCCCAATGTAAGAGAGACAGTGGGTTTTGTAGCAGTGTGTCCATCTGTTGAACAGGGCGGAGATTGGCAGACCATCAGAGGCCCCCTGGCAAAATACTAGTTGTGCATTTTGACAAGGGAAGTTCTAAGGATACTGTACACAACATTCAGTTAATATTAACAAAAAGGAACACACGTCAGCGATGTTGAGTTTTCAAATCTCATTCGAGTAATAAATCAAAGACAATACGTGTCCTCTGTGAAACAGACAATGGCAGTTGAGGTGGAAATAATACATTACTGATACTAATGCTTCGGGTTTCACCTGCGGGGTGGTTATTATGAAAGACAAACTGACAAAGTCAAGAAAATACTGTTACAATTCAGTATCACTCTGCACGGGAAAATACTGTTTAGTTGATAATTAAAACAAAACTGGCCAAGTCCTGTATAGGTACACATACAGGACATGTCCATTTCAGATGTTTGATATGATAACAAACATGAATCTCTGCCCTATTCAGTAGAAAATAAAGTTCAGACTGTTGCAAATAAAAAAAAATATGGACATCATACTCCACATGAGTATTGTTTGCAAATCGCCAATGGTTTGTACAGAAGATAAGGTCTGGGGACACCCCTATTATATAAACTTAGAATAGGTCTCAGTAAATCAAAGCGGACTCAGTTGTTTGCCAAAATCTGAGATGCCATCACGAACTGACAGAAAAGGTGTAAAAAAAAAATTACTTTATCATTTATTTTACTTTGGGAGCTAATAAGAATAATATTCATAGAGATTTACTGAAGCATTGCCCCACTCTTCCCTCCCATGTCAACCTTGTTTATCTGTAAAAGGTTCTCTTGGAAAGCCATACATGCAGAGACAATCACAATTCATCAGTGTTCAGGCACTGGTGAGTAACCACTAACAATTATCCCAAAGTCAAGAGAATGACTAAGGTTGCCCTGTTCATTAATTCCTCATACATTTTTTTCTGTTTGTTTTGAAATGTTTAACTAGGACCAACAGACATTAACAATACAGCAACTGTAGACCTAGCAAGCCGAAAGGTATTGATATAAAATCTAACTTGTATGAAACAATACAATTTTGTTCCTTTTTCAATAGTTTTTACTAAATGTTTGCGTGACAAAGCTTGTCAATAGAGCCCCACGGTAGGAGTCATAATACGCATAAAACCTAGCAATCAAACAGGGAAATGGTTCCAATTGTTTTTCCACCATTCATTTTTCATACAGGGGATTTTGGAAACACTTAACAAAGGGCTGCTGTGTTTCATGTAGGTTTACCCTGGCCTGAGGTTTCGACAACCATGTAAATCTCTCAGACAAGGGGACTTTTACCAATATATTCGGCTCCATTTACTCATATTCAAAAATGCAAATGACCATCAAATTAGACCATGCAAAACTACAAATCCCGGCAAGTTCCTGCACACCGTCTCAAGCTAACACCTTTGCTAACAGGTATTGTGTTAATTTACAACTTGCACAAGACAGTTCCCAGAAATGTAAATGTAAAGAAATTTAGCCAATTTATAAATTACAACAATTAGCTAACAGATTGTTAATCCAGAGATTACTGCCTTGATTCGGCAGTCTGGTCCAGATCATCATGGCATTTGTAGTTGTTTATGACCCCCCCCCATTTTTTATTTTTAAAAATACAAGCGAATATATTGTTAAATCACCTTGTCCTAAAAAGATTTACTCGGTTATCAAAACGTCGCGCCAGGGTAAACCTACATGAGAACACAGCCCTTATTTTAAGTGCGTCTAAGATCCCTGACGGGAAAAATGAATGGTGGAAAAACAATTGGAACCATCTCTCCTTGGTTTTATGGGTATTATGACTCATACTATGGTACTCTATACTTGGACATTTCCATTTTCCCTTGATAGTGAGTAAGTAGTAATAACTGGTATCAATTACATATACAGACTTTTTGCAGTTTTTTTCTCCTGAAACAGACATCCTCTAAATTACAGGTACTTCCAAAACAGGTTGGGGATGTTCTAGCCAGATTAGGAGTTGGCATGAACTACTTTTACACCAAAGCAACTGGCACGTCATGCTTTTCCCAATGGTAAAAAAAGAAGAAGAAGAAGAGAGATCACTACGTTTGGGAGGGAAGAGAGACACTTAACGTTTGTTCCTGGTATCTTTAAAAATGAGTCGTCCTTACATTTAAACAATGTCAATGAAAAGAAAGTAAGCAATCCAAAAGAAAACTCATACAGCTATCTTACAAAGTAAAAAACAAAACGAAAAAAACAAATCACTTCTACAAAAAGGAGGATCCTTACAAACAGGCTTTGTAAATTGTTCAAAACACCCAATGCTTCCTGTAATTTAAGGAACACAAAATTGTCCATCGATGGCAGTTGAATGCATTCCAGGGAAGATATCCATGACATTTCAGAATGCACACCACAAAATAAACCCTCTTGAAGTCCAACAGCCATTCCTTCTGTACGGGAGAGGCTATACGGATACGCATGGTGCCAAAATGAATGATGCAGCTGAGGGCCGAGTGGAGACGAATGGCTTCGGTTCAGTCTGTCATCCAGATGAGCCCTCCACAGCTAGCTAGTTTATGCTGGCTAAAACAGCAGCATGGTGCTAGTTAAAAAAATGACAACTTGTAAAAGAAAGTCATGTTTATTTCTATGGGCGAGTAACGACAAACCGGTGCGAATGACGTGGTGCTTGTCTGCGTGAGTTGCTTCCCACTGGGCAGCAGTATAACATATCCCCGGAGGTAGTTAAAAGGGGCCAATTTGTTCCATCCCACTTGATTTTATTTTGAGAAGGATAGCAGCCTACATGAGAAATAACTTGTACTACTGGTAGTAACCATCTGGATGAGCAATTACTCTGATTAAAACCCAACGATTCTGAACACTCTTCCAAGTCCCAACTTCGGCAGACAAGTTTTAAATTCTTGCTGAATTTTCTAGCCACGAGCATAAACTAGCTAGCTGGGAAGGTCTCTTCAGCGCGACTGACTGAGCTGAATCCGTTCAGCTCCACTTGAATCAGCTGCGCGACATACGCCATCAATTTGGGCACCAAGTGTGTCCATATAGCCTCTCCTCTTCAAACTAACTGTAGTCTACTGAAAACTGACATAGTCCGTCTTACATAGTCTTTTAAGGACGCATGACCTGGACATCTAGGTTTGCCTTGCCAACTGACGACACTTGCTCCACAAACGTGAAGAGGAGAAGGCAATGAAGGCAGGTGGTTGACTGAGTTTGGGGCAGAGTATACTGACCACGCATCCACATGGCCTGGCTGAAATGGAAACAGAACCAGAGGGGCAAAGACGGGTACGGTAGAGGGAGTGGAGGGGGAGAGGCTTGCTCTGGTTCAGAGCACACACACTTCCTGCATGTTTCAGTCCAATCTCCCCAAGACAGAGTGAGGAAGTCTTGAGATGACCACGCCAGAGTGATCCTGTGGAATAGTAGGTGAACGGGGAGTGGTTTTCAGCTAGTAGCGAGTCATCATGACCTGTCCTGGGTCTCGGTATGTATTGATGAGCTCACCTTCCTCACTGGCAGTCCTTCAACTCCACTCATGGCAGTGACGACAAACAGATGAAGACAAAAAATGGAAGGCTTGTAGGATCCCTGGATCAAAAAAATACACACCATAATAAATCTTCAGACGGGCCTGTGTCTGGGCAGCCCTTACGAGAAGGCATAAACAAAGAAATATGGCCAAAGTTGGCTAGGGTTTCTTTTTTATCATTGTGCTATATAACAGCACTCTGCCTGCCAATTCAATAAGTGTCCATTCGTCACCATGACAGTCCAGTCTTTTCAATTCTGGTGGCTGGATACCTCAAACTCTACTTCTGTGTTTGACATTGAGGGGGGAAAAAAAGTAAAAATGATGGTGGGGATGACAACGACGATTGTAACTTACCCAAGCCTTGGCGTTATGCATGTACGTCAGGCACATAGTTACTCATACAGGTTAGATTCTGATGTCACCTTTTCTTGTGATGAAAGTAAGACCTACTTTTCAGGTGGGAATGGCAAATGACTATCAAAAGGACACAAAATCCTAGGTTGCTCACATGAGCAATTGATCCAAAAATACTATTTGATCCAAACAAATGTTGCTCCCAACACGCAAAGCAACTTCTTCAAAATGTCTTACAAAAACAAACAATACGCAAAAAAAATCATTGCGTTTAAATTTCCTCTGCCTGTGATCCAGTCTCTCCTTGGAGTTCAGGGTGTTTACTGTAAGTATTCTTCAAAACTCTGTGTGTATTGGTGTGTATGTATTGTGTGTTCATGGTCAGGAATGTGGCCACTGGCGTTTGTCAGTTTTGTGTGTGTGTGTCTGTGTGAGAATGCGCTTCTCCACTATATGTGCTAGCATATATAGAGAGCACCTTTGTGGATTGACACACACTGAGATGCATGATAAGAGAATAAGGCCACGTCTTCTAAGAGCTGTACAAATCAAGAGGATCAGGAGCTGGAAGAGAGAAACAGGGATTGTTATATTATGGTAACACACATCATGCCACAATACATGCGATATGGACAGTTACAGTATGACAGCAGAGAATGACAACTTACCCAGGTGTTACATATGGCTGACAGAGTTGTGTCCATCGCCCCCTAACCCGGGGTGCCCCCCTCCCATCTGCATCTGGGGGTCCACCCCCGAAACCTTCTCTTCCTCCCTCCGCTTCAGACACGCTGCCTTGGGGTTCAGGTTACGCTCTTTAGGAAGAGGCCACACAGGTTAGAATCAGAGGGGTGGAGTGGATCTACAGGGTTTGGCTGAAACTTCAGGTTAACCGATGGTGAGCACAATCAAGAAGATTGTCAAAGAGATGGAGGCAAGAGGCAAAACCATCAGGTTTCACAGTATATTCTAGTAAACGGAGAAGGTTAGGCGTATAGAAGAACGAGAGATGTTAAAAACAAAAAGGGTTAGGGTTAGACGGGCAAGGAAGGTATGATTAAGGTGTAAATGCTGCGAGATTCAAGTCATGAAAGAAATATTTTTAAAGTATATCATCGGAAAGCATGGAGGACAGTAGACCAAAATGGTGAACGGAAGACACAGCTGGACAGGACAGAGGAACGACCAGACGGCAGCAGTGGTGAGATCATTAAGTATTTGACAGAGGTGCAGCCCCCATTTTCCCCGCCTACATCGGCATCTCTTTTTGCTCGCCCCTTTTCCATTATCCAAGAGGATAGAAGGACAGTCAGAGGCAGGTGAGTGCATATAGAGGTGAGACTGCTGGTTGGGTGGTTGAGTGGAGGTAGAGGGCCTATAGATGAATCATACTGGATCTGGAATTTTTGGTAAGGAAGCCTTCCACAGCTAAAAGGAAGCCCTATGTCGCACCTGCATCTCCAGGCACAGTATGATCTCTTTAGCCGTCATACTAGTCAAGTCCCAGTTGACTGGTTGGAGGCGGACATTACTGGGTTGGTTGGTACAGGAATCCCTACTTTGAACCTGCTTCTCCATGCCCAGTATTAAGAGCTAATTGGCTGAGTGAAGGTGGATGGCGGTACTGGATCTATTCGTAAAGAGAGGCCTACCTCGGACCTGCTTCTCCAGACCCATTATGACCTGCGCGGCCTGCTGCAGGATGATGAGTTTGGTTTGGGCCTTGTCGCTGCACACGTGCACCTGCACCATCTTTCCCAGCTCCCTGAACGCCTCGTTAATGTCACGCACGCGCACCCTCTCCCGGACGTTGTTGGCCGAGCGGCGCTCCCGCTCGCGCTTCTCCTTCTCCTCGGCCGTCAGGTTCTCATCGTTCAGCGAGGCCGTGCTGCAGCTGCTGCTGCTGAGGAGGGAGGAGGGTCGTTATGGTACACCCCAACACCTGCTGCTTTTACCCTCCAAGTTGCCCCTAACTACAGCCCTAAGGACAATTTCTGCGGAAAGCTTCCTTGGATAGCAAATTGTTGTTCCAGGGTCAGTTAGCTCATCGTTAGATCTGATCCTAGACGAGCATTTAGGGGCAGCCTCTCCCTGGAGTGTGACCTCAGAGGGGCTACAGCATTCCCTGCACACTACTCAATTCACATCCTAGAGCAGACGGCCTGGTTGGCTGAAGGTGACAGCAGTCATTATTTAAGTGTCATATTTGGCCAGGAGGCCAGCAGCAGAAAGCTGTGGAGGTCCGGATGGACAATGTATTCCAGTGAGGAGGATGGGGTCACGGATGGATGATCCCAGTGGAGTGGCGCCAAGGTGCAGGAGAGCGAGAGATCGAGCGGAGGGATGGACCGCCAAGGACATGGTACTAGAATCCTTTTTTTTTTTTTTTTTTACATGGAGGAATCCTAAGGCCAGAGCACTACTGTTACTGTCAACGAAGGCACCGCGTAGGACCTTGCAAATGACATTCACTTCCGACGAAAGAAAATTGGCATGTAACAACAAAACCGTATTCGCAAAGCAACTTTATTACTTCTCGGCAGACTTTCACTTGGCCAAAATAGATCATTTTAGGGTTCTTTTGTCAAATTGAGCGTTTTGAATGTTGAGCCGTTATGGGTTGACAACTATCAGACCAAATGTTCCGAATGGAATCTGACAAAGCCAAGACTGTGTCTTCTGCTGATCAGGGTCCAGGGTGGGAGTCAGAGGATAATATGAGGCCTTTGCGGGGCGGGGGGGGGGGGGCTGTCAGTTAGGAGGTAAGAAGACCAAGGAAGAGAGGGAGAAAGAAGGAGAAAGAGAGCGACACACCCTCCGGCAGGTCTAGATCATACAGAAGGCCAGAGAGGAAGCCAGGGGGGAGAGCTTGGGAAACAGGACAACAGAGAGCTGAATGCCACTGGTGCCTCATGTTAAATACATCAGCGGCCATAGATGTATTTATCTGAATGTAAGGAAGCTGAAGTCACTGCTGCCATCTGCAAAAGTAAACGACGAAAAGAGGAAGAGGGAGGGGGTTGAAGAGAAGGAGAGGCGTGGAGATGACCAACGAAATCAGTACATTAAAAAGGTTAACATTTGACAAATAAGGGCATGCAACAAAGAAAGACATTGCAATAAGGAAGTGAAGGGTTAAGTTAACACATTGAGGAGGAATGGGATAGGAGCAGAACAGTGAGTCCCTCCATCCAATCACAACCTATGTCTGCATTTGTATAGCCAATCAGCAAGCAGAATACAGAGAGAGGGGGGGGGGGTCAATGCATAGAGCCAGACACAGATAACAGTAACACACTTGTAGAAACAGAAGTGGTGAGGTCTTGTTTTTAAAACAACTTGAGGGGTAAATGTCAAATGACAGCTGCCTGAATTTCTTTCTTTTTTTGTGGATAACAGAGAAGACAAGCCCATTTAATTTAAACCAAGAGAAATAAAACAAGACTAGAATGTAACTTGGGACTGGTGATATATTGCTTATGAGTGTTTTACATTTGGAAAAAATGTAAAACCCCCCCCAGACAAAAAAAACACATCTTCAACACTTCAAAATTGGGCCATTAGCCAAAGCTGATGAAACGAATACAGAAGCCATCATCTGGTCCTGAAATCATTTCAACGTGAAGTGTAAGAAAACAATGTTGTTAAAAAGAAAATGTGTGTTGCTATGTTGCTAAGGCCTCAGACAAGAAGCACAGTGATTGGACACAGACAGCGATAGAAGCAAATAAAGGAAATCAGAGATGTAATGTTAATATAGTGGAAGGTGAGGCAGTGTCACATGAAGCATATTTTACAGTGGAGACAGCCCAGACAGACAGCCCCATGCCATTTAGAGCAGGCAACACATACTTCACCAGACCAGACATGAGTTCAGTGCTGGCCAGTATGTGTCCACAGCAGCAAGGCCTTATAGGACTGGAGAAGGGCTAGTCCCAAAACAGTCTAAATAGCCTGCTTCCTCATCCCCTTTCCTCCCATCATCACTGATCAACAAACACAACTTGATGGTTGGAAACTAGTCTAAAGGCAGAATCTCAATACTTGAAAGTGGCCTCCCCTCCTAGTCTCCTCTCCTTCATCTGCAATGATCTAAAAACACAGAACAGGTGAAAGCAATATGGACTGACACCTTTCCAATTCCATCAATGAAGGAAGAGAGCCACAGAGACCAAACCATTCCAAGACTATCGAGACACATCCCAGGGCCTTCAGCCTGAAGAATAGGAGACTAGAAACTCAGAATTGGGACGCGGCCCTACCCTGGTCTTTTCTCCTGTCTAAACCTGGATCCCCCAGTGACAGCACACTGACCTCGGACTTGCTGCTCCAGGTTGAGTATAACATTAACGGCCTGGTGCAGAATGAGCAGTTTGGTCTGGGGTTTCTCATTAGTCAGGTGGAGCTGACACATGCGGCCCAGCTCCTTAAAGCCCTCGTTGATGTCCCGCACGCGCAGACGCTCGCGGGCATTATTCGCCACCCGCCGCTCTTTCTCCCGCTCCACCTTCACCTCCGGCGGCAGATCCTCTTCGTCCTCGTCCTCATCATCACGACTGATGACAAGTCATTGTGGGCCACGGGGGGAAGGTTTGGTTGGAAGGGGGGGATAGAAGACATTACATGGGTATGACTGACATATTTACTAACATGGACAACACTGTCCAAACAAGTATTGTTTCGTTCACGCTAGATAATTACTCAATTTTATCATTCGGGGAGAGTGCTGTACTACTTTGTGGACTATGATTACAAAAAGTACTTTCTTTAATTAAGTACTTTGGGGCAAACTTGTTGCTAGAAACTTTACAACAAAACAGAACTTCATATAAATCACCAGTTACATATTTCTGACAGAACATAAACAGCTTTCCTTTATAAATGTAGAACATTTTCTTATGGTAAAAGCCAGGTTTACATTCATGAAATAGCTCTGACATGATACCGTCTTATTTAACTGAAATGCAAGGCAACAAATTGAACATTCACATTCATAATACTTACGCCATCAGATATTAAACTCAGGTTATCTGCTTCAGAGATTGTATGCTATACGAATGTGTTATAATCGCAAGATTTTGTACAAACCATTCTCAAGGTACTAACAGCACGGCTCCAAAAAAATAGAAAAAAGCTTGCTATGCCTGAGAATAAAACATTTTTACGCTGAAATTCTCCCCACAGTCTAAAATGGTTCTGATATAATCTGGTTTTTAAAATTATTCTCAAAATAATTAAATAGCCATCTATATTTATGGCCACACCCCTTTAAGTGTGAGGCTCACGTGATTGGATGCAGACTTACTCTGCTCCCGTGTCTGATAGGGAGGAGGAGAAGGTCTGGAAGGAGAACATCTCTCTGAAAACAACGGTAGACACGAGGGCAAAAATGACAACAGTGCTACGGAGAATCACCTCTTTTTGGGTGCTGGGGCCGTGTTAAGTTGAAATAACGATGGCAAACCTGTACTCCCTGAATACATTTAATCATTTTCAAGCAGCAGATAATTTAAATCATTAAATAAATCATGATAATGTTTAGTGAGTGAGAGTTTACCCCCTTTATGACAGTGGCACAGACCCCACATACGCGCGTCTCAAGTTAGGATTTGGCCGAAAGAAACGGACTTCAAATCATATGGATGTGTGTGTTTCTGATATGTTTTATCGCTATCAGAAGGGTTAGTCACCTTGTTCGAGTGCGGGCCTTCGAGTCTTTCTTCTCATCCTCTGACTTGTCAGCCACAGAGGAATTCTCGTCATCCTCCTTGTCCTCCCTTTTGATGTCAGAGCCACTGGATGAGTGTGTGGAGCGAGGGAGGCCTGAGGGAAGATGGGGGGGGGGGGATAAGTCAATGAAAAGCACAGCAGATAATTTGAGAGGTAGTCAAACATTGTGTGTCTAATGAAATGATGAGGAAAAGAAAGAGTGAGGGGGGAAAAAAACTCACTGGTGAAGCCGTCGGGCTGGCTGCCAGAGGGAGGGCCGTGATGACCATGCACACCCCCACCAGTCGAGTCCTCGTGGTGGTTGGACATCTATAGAGCAGATGAGAAACATGGTATTAGGCAAGTAGACTGTACTATGGACAAGTAGGTGTTACAATGGTATCACATGAAGGAGGATGTACATAATAGCGTGACACTAATCAATGGACATAACACCCTAAACCATTACACCACCCATGTGGTTAGATATGGCCACTATGTATTTATCCCTCCTGTTCTTACCAGGTTGGGCAGTCTGTTGGCCAATCCCAGGCCAGCGTTGTTGAAGGCCTGGGCGAGCCCTCCTATCCCAGCGCTGAGGAGGCTGTGCATGTCAGCCAGCCCCCCTGGACCCCCTTGTCCCCCGGCGTGACGCTGGAGCACATGGATGGCCTCCTCCAAACGATCCTCCATCTTGTTTTGCTGTAGGGGGGAGGGGGAAAGGGCGGGGTTAAGTAAAACTAATGAGTCAACACTTAATTTATCGATTTTAATTCATCCAACTTGCTTAGGATCAAGGTGGTATTTTTGATCCTCTAGTGCTGTTACTCATACCAGTGCCACTGCACACATGCATGGAGTTGAACATGATAAGTTACTCACCAGAGCCTGCAGTCCACCCTCGAAGTTTGGAGAGGGTGTGGCCGGTCCCGAGCCCCGAGGCCACTGAGAGGCAGAACCTACAGAGGTAGAGACATTGAGCATCTGGACAACAACCTTACGGGTCTGTGAAAATATAGTCGGCGCTAACGGCAAGAGTGGGTCTGTCCAGCTACCAGGCAAACGGTCCATACGGCTAAAAAGCAGTCAACCCTAAACCCCATTTCAGACGTCACACTCAAAGCACTGTTGTCAAGCAAGAACCTAATCCTATTACTCAGTTCCACTCTAAACCAATAGATGGAGCCATATTATCATTGTAATCAGTGTCATTTAAGCTTCCTCTGCCTCTGAAAAATATATTTTCTTGTTGTTTTCCATGTGGCTGTAACCTTACACCCCAGGATAGTGCCCCCTAAGGCCTAAAACAGGTGTGATCTCATAGGTTAGTGATTCACTAATGTTTTTGCCCTTTCACTCACCCAAAGACTTAGCGAAATAATGCCTTATTCCGTCGTGAATTAAGACTGGGCTAGGAACTAGCAGTAGGCTCCAACCCACCATTTGGGAAACACAAGGCTAAGTTAGACTCAGGACTAACTAACCCAGGTGCAATCCTCCTAGCTACAGGTGTATTCTCCCTGCCCACTCACCTGCTATGGCCTGGGGAGAGCCCACTGGAGTAGACGGAGATGATGGGAAGGTGTTGCTGTTGTGATCTGAGGGATAAATCTACACAGAAACAAAAAACATGAAATGGTGGCTGTTTCTCAATATGCATACTCCCGTGCTCCACACTCATGTTCCAGGTGCCTTCTTAAGGGACGTTCTTGTGGAGGATGAGAGTGTGGAGAACGCATAAAACAGTACATTTGAGAAGCGCTCGCACTCCCCCTACTGTATTACCTCACGCTTCACCTCCCCAATCACTGAACCTTCTTCCGGCCAGGACAATGGCAACAATAGAGACGAAACAAGATGTACACAAAGCAAACATTTTATTTGATAGTTATGAGCTAGATGTGTAAATTGTTGTTATCTGGCCAGCTAGCTAAACATGGAAAAATGACCTAAAATTAATGTTATGCAAGGTACAGTAGATTTTAACTCTTTGTGGGTAGCTACCTAACACTTCTTTGTGGCTTGCCAGTTAGCACTACAAGCTAAAATTACCTAAAACCAATGTCATCCAAGGTAGATTTAAATTCTTCGTGAATATCTGGCTAACTAACAGTAGTAGCTAGCCAGTTATCACTACAGACTTACTATGGGCTTGCAACCTACAGTGGGTATTGTAGGCAGGTAACCATGCCAAAATTTATACAGCATGTATTTATTAACGTATCAAGTTAAAATATTGTAGTCAGGCAACATATGAGATGTGAATAGGCAACACGTCATTCCAAAGTCGGAGTGTATTTTCTCGCGCGTCAGCTCAAATAATTGATTTCAAGAAAATGTGCGTAATTTTTTACGTGGTTGCTTCATATTTCTTTGCTTACTAACCATTGAAGCAGTCACGAAGTACGCATTCAAGAAGTGCCCTCCAAGCTCTGTTTCGAATACTTTGATTTGGACTCATGCTCCAATTTGCATGCTAAGAGCATGGTAGTATGCAATTTGAGAAACACCACTCAATAGTAAGATCTTTGACACAGAGAACTACATAAGAATCAGCATTCTCTATTATTTGCAGATAGTTTTTTCTAGGGCTGTCCCAAACGAGAAAATATAATCATCGTCGACCGAAAGTCGGCTGTTCTTTTGACTTTGATTTGGTCGACATTTTTTAAACGTGTATTTTTCCCATATATATATATATATATATATATATAGACACACCCAATGTGTTTTAATAAAATCAACTATATGCATTGATCTTGTCTGATGCTTTAATTAAGCTTACGGTTTGATGAAGACAAGTGCCTCAAGAGGGCGCCAGAGATCTAGATAACCAGAAAAGAAAAAAAATAATAATAATCTGACCCAACTATTGTCCTCCCGCTCCAGCTGGTTTTCGCAGATTCTGCCATTACTCTCCTGAAGGTGCCGGTAATATAGGCTACACGAGGAGTCGGCAACCTTTTTTCATGTGGATCGCCAATTTATCAAACTATTTCTACCGATCTGCTTGCCCGTTATGATTTTCATTAGCACATTTTCTTGAAACAGTTTAATTTAAATGTATAATAACATCTTCATATCTCAAAATCATTGTCATGGGGTTAATCCAAATTCTATCCAACTCTAAATGAAAAGGATACAAACCTAAAAAGTAACTTCTATTGCCATCTATGTAAAAATAGTCTACATAAAGCCAAATAAAAACATTGCAGCCTGCAGGTAGTAAATATCCGGATAAAAATAAATATCCGATGAATCACAATGTTGCAGACAGACCATGTGTAGCCAAACTTGAAATATTGTATCAACTACTAACTTGGGTTCTGCCCGAAGCATGTGCTAGGGAACTTGCAACTTTGTATAAAATATTCTGGGCCCTCGAGAGTTTCCTGCGCCAGTGAGCTCGGGACAGACAGTTGTAGGCCATTTGCGCAAGGGATAGGAAGCAGTGCTTGACTTGGGCATGAGCTCACTGGAGCATAGTACCCGACACCTCAAATTTGTCTTGATTTGTTTAACACTTCCTTGATTACTACATGATTCCATATGTGTTATTTCATAGTTCTAATGTCTTCACTTTTATTCTACAATGGAATGAGTAGGTGCGTCCAAACTTTTGACTGGTACTGTATGTAAATGGGGAATTTATGTACACTAACAATCAAAATGCAAACAATTCACACAATGAAGTTATGAAACAATGAATGTGCACAAATTGGCGGGAGAGATAATTCTGGAGAGAGAAGTGCATTGTGCATATGGTCAATCTGACATCTGCATTGGCCATGCAGCATTTAAGGTGATACGGCCTCAGCAGAAGTTAGGGCATTCATACTTCTAGCGCTTCGTGGAGCAGAGCAGAGCTGTTTTCAAGGAAGTAAGTTTGTGTTTATACAGGATGTACCGCCCCCACCTACCGTCAACCAGTCATGTCAATGAGGAGCAATACAGAGCCCTCTGCATTGTTACAACATTTGGGAGGCGATGTGGTACAGAGCTGGATTTGGCCTCTGCATGCATCTGGAGGCTCTGCAATTGTGTCACACTGTCCATATGGAGCCCCCGACCACATTTTCGTATCAATCATAAATTGGCTTTTAGTCTAGGCCTCAGCAATGGATTAGTTCACTGAGACGGGCACATATATCACACACAGGTTACTGCTCGACTAAAACAAATTTAGGTCGACCAACAGACTAACAAAAAAAGAAAATACAAAATAAATAAATCGACCAGTCGACTAATTGGGTTCAGCCCTATTTTTTTTCTTGGTCTCGGTGGATCAATCATCATGGCATAATGACTGAAGACTATGGTTGATGTGGTCTGTGCGATTCTACTCACCGATGCCAGGGCTTTGCCGATCTCATCTCCTGAGCTTCCTGTCCCCCGGTTGGCTGTGATGAAACAATAAAGTAGACAGCAAACTATTATAATTGACATTTCCATTTTGAAGAACATTTAGAAGTAAAGGGAGAAACAAACAAAGGAAGGGCCAGAAAGTGAGAGAAAGAGAAAAATAGACCGAAACAGGAAGCTATATAGAAAAAGACAGTCTACATAGTGTCAGTGGTAGACAGTCATACCCATGATGCTGTCTGTTCCGTTGATGGGGGAGGTGTGGTTGGAGACTCCATAGCCAGTGGATCCTGAGTGGAAGCTCCCGTTCACCTCGCTGCCGTGCAGGGGGTAGTTCTGGGGCGAGAGAGGCAGCGGCTGGCGTTTCTGCACAAAAACAGGCTTAGAGTCATTCTCTGTGTTTTGGGAGAGAGCGAAATGACAGTGGTGTATACTACCATCTCATGTAACCTTTATTTAAACAGAGAACCTGTTGCTGTATGTGTTTGTGACAGAAGTCTCACCAGTCTGTCCTGGGGGTTGATGGCTGTGAAGGGTGTAGGCTGGCCCAGGTGGGGGGAGTTACCCAGCATGGCTGTAGAGTAGCCCGGCTGCCCCATCGACCCGCCAGAACTCCATGGGTCAGGGGAGGGGTGCAGGCCTTCTGTCAGGGGGAAACCAGGGGAGGGGAGGGATGGGTGTTTGGGTGTGGACAAAAGAGAGGGTGAGCCCCAGAGGGACGAGCAGCATCCAGAGATAAGACAATAAGGGGCCACAACATATGAAGCATGTCACATCCGCCTGATGACTTCATCCTAGTGTACAGATAGACACACAGGGTAGGCGGAGGATCACGTTCGCTCGGGGCTTTGGCTCACTATCACACTGCCAGCAGGTGTTTCCACAGGCAGAAATAGAGAAAATAAAACAGGAATGGGTCATCGCCATAGACATCACTGGTCAGCTAATGCATTATTCAATTGATTAACCTCACCTAAAACGGTGTTTTGTTCCACTTTCTCCATATAGCAGAGTTATCACTAGGGGCCAACCCACTCTGATAAGTATACTGTGTAGTTGTGGCCCCCAGACACGATCTGGTATAAAGTAATGACCTTGCATGTAGAAGGAGCCGGGGTAGGCTACATTTCCAGGCTTGGAGGCAGGATACCCTGCACCGTCTCTGTTATATTCCTCTCCTGAGGCCGATGCATACACCTACAGAACACACACACAGTAGGGAGATGAGTACGTCAAACGGACTATTTTCTAATAATATTTCCCAATTGATTGGAAATAGTAGAGATGGTGTGGTCAAAAAAAATGTGTATCGAAATCTTGATTAGGATACCCATCCCTCCCTTCATACCCTTATAGCATTTATCAATATAGCATTTATCAATTGTAGTTTTTTCAATTGAGGAGTATGTATTTTTATTTATCAATTCAAATCAACAGCCTCTGACATTTGAGGACACTGGGTCATTGCCATATTTCTAGAACTAAGCCGTGTGGCAGGTTTTTTAACAGACTGAAAATAAAGTCCACAGACACACACTCCCAGTCTTAATACGGCAACCTTTTGGCCACATTAAAAGACCACTACAAGAAAACTCTGGCAGCATCTGAAATACATTTTCTCCTTTCGTATTACGTAATTATTTGGCCTATACACAGTACAGCCCAAACTCTGTACACCTGTATAATCTGCTGGAAAGTTCACACCCCCTGACTTTACCCACATTTTGTTAGGTTACAGCCTTTTACAAAAAAATTTATTCAATTGTTATTTTTCCACAATCCACACACAATACCCCATAATGACAGAGAAAAAACAGGTTTGAAATGTTAGTAAATTTATAAAACATAAAAAAAACACTGAAATATCACATTCACATAAGTATTCAGACACTTTACTCAGTTGAAGCACATTTGGAAGCGATTACAGCCACGTTTTCTTGGGTTTGACGCTACAAGCTTGGCACACCTGTATTTGGGGAGTGTCTCCCATTCTTCTCTGCAGATCCTCTCAAGCTCTGTCAGGTTGGATGGGGAGCGTCGCTGCACAGCTATTTTCAGGTCTCTCCAGAGATGTTCGATCGGGTTCAAGTCCGGGCTCTGTCTGGGCCACTCAAGGACATTCAGAGACGTGTCCCGAAGCCACTCCTGCGTTGTCTTGGCTGTGTGCCTAGGGTCGTTGTCCTATTGGAAGGTGAACTGTCGCCCCAGTCGGAGGTCCTGAGCAAGGATCTCTCTATACTTTGCTCCGTTCATCTTTCCCTCGATCCCGACTGACTAGTCGCCCAGTCCCTGCCGCTGAAAAACATCCCCCCAGCATGATGCTGCCACCACCACCACGTTTCACGGTAGGGATAGTGCCAGGTTTCCTCCAGATGTGACAATTGGCATTCAGGCCAACAAGTTCAATCTTGAATCTACTTTCTCGTGGTCTGAGAATCTTTAGGTGTCTTTTGGCAACTCCAAGTGGCCTGTCATGTACCTTTTACTGAGGAGTGGCTTCCGTCTGGCCACTACCATAAAGGCCTAATCGGTGGAGTGCCGCAGAGATGGTTGTCCTTCTGAAAGGTTCTCCCAACTCCACAGAGGAACTCTGGAGCTCTGTCAGTGACCATCGGGTTCTTGGTCTCCTCCCTGACTAAGGCCCTTCTCCCCCGATTGCTCAGTTTGGACGGGCGGCCAACTCCAGGAAGAGTTTTGGCGGTTCCAAACTTCTTCCATTTAAGAATGATGGAGGCCACTGTGTTCTTTGGGACCTTCAATGCTGCAGACATATTTTGGTACCCTTCACCAGATCTGCGCCTCGACACACTCCTGTCTCGGAGCTCTACGGACAATTCCTTCGACCTCATGGCTTGGTTTTTGCTCTGACATGCACTGTGGGACCTTATATAGCCTTTCCAAATCATGTCCAATCAATTGAATTTAACACAGGTTGACCAATTAAGGTGTAGAAACATCTCAAGGATGATCAATGGAAACAGAATGCGTTGAGCTCAATTCAGAGTCTCGTAGCAAAGGGCCTGAATATTTATTGAAATAAGGTATCCGTTTTTATTTGTAGTAAATGTGCAAAAACTTCTAAAAACCTGTTTTTGCTTTGTCATTATGGGGTATTGTGTGGAGATTGTTGAGGATTTTTTATTTTATTTCATCCATTTTAGTTTAAGGCTGTAACGTAACAAAATATGGAAAAGGTCAAGGGGTCTGAATACTTTCCGAAGGCACTGTAGGTTCAATACACTGCCTTGAACTAATGACATGGAGGTTTCCATTAACCCAGCACAAACTCATTATGATCCAAATACCTGACATCCTCTTAATGCCCTGTTACCAAGACAACAAACTGGTATAACTGGTTTCTTTAATGGTTGAAAAAAGCCCTCAACTTACTGCTTCTTCTCGGTGATCTCAGGGCCTTACGGCTAGGTTTGCGATATGTGGTGTGTGTGTTACACACATGATCAAGTTAGGTCTGGTTAACACACATGATCCAGTCTCCTCTGTGACTTGCAGAGCATCAACCATAGGATTGCTAGTAGTCTCTGGCATGTCACTAAAGAGGTGAAGGTCCCGAGGTTGTGAACTAGCAGAGCCCTCAGAATCAGCTCTATTCTGGCAGGGGTTAGAGAATCAAACTATGCGCCCGACAACTCAGATCTTACACAGTGAAGTTTTTTCTGTTATTTGACTGAACAGAGAGAGGAAGAGAGGAGGAGAGGAAGAGAGGAGAGGTACAAAAGGGAATGGAGAGATGCACTACTAATTACTGTGCCATCTGCCCATTCCTGGACTGCAGCCAACTCTACGGGCAGCTGGGATAGAGGGATGGGGGAGGGAGAGAACGAGGGGGGGGTGGGGGCGAGAGAAACAGAAAGGAGGGTAGGAGAGGAAGTAGAGCACACAAGAGAGAGGGAGAGAAAAAAGATAGGGAGTTGAAGGGAGAGCGACAGAGGGAGAATAGGAAGGAGAACAGGGGAAGAGCAGAAACGGTATAGTGAAGTCAGGTAATGGCCAGGTCTGCATGTCATCCCTTACGTAATCTGTGGATGAGGGTGCTGGGCTGGAAGGAATGCAAGCACATCTCTAAAATAAATGGCCCTATAAATATGACCCTCGATAAAAACATGTCTAAATAAATGAATGGGTGAATGAGTAGGGCTCGGTTTATTTTTTCACCTCGTCGGCAGCGTAAAGGCACACAGCTGTGCGTCTGGAGGCTCTCTCTGCCAGTTAGGCTGCTGCTCTAAACACCAGGGAGAAGCCTGCCATGCCACTGGGACTCTGTGTGTGTGTGTGTGTGTGTGGGGGGGGGGGGGGGGGGGGCTTAGTCTGGGTATTGGGGTGCACACTCAGTGACGATGGGGGCTGGGAGGCATTTTAAGTATGGGGGATGCAAAAACAATGGGAGCATTCCTGATAATGGGTGGGGAAAAGGTGTGGATATGATTGGGTAGGTGGGCACATTTTGGGTTTGGCGAGGGCGAAAGGTCTGAGATGGGTGTGCGTTCTTAAGGGGCAAATAGGCAGACTAGGGTATGGCAGTCTGGTAAGAGGGGGGGTAATGGTGGGGCTGGAGAGGGGGACAGTTTTACAGGCTTTGGTGTTCCATTTATATTTCAAGGTTTGACATTAGCACAATGGGGGCACCAATTGTTGTCACCTGGTTAGTCAGTATGTTACACCTGTGCTGGCTTGTCATCTTGTTAGTCAGAAGATGTTTCAACTGTGCACAGATGATATTTAAGAGTGGCTGGCCCAGTGCTCCAGTTGTCTTGATAGACGCGAAAGGTTAACACCTTTAGTTGGCTCTCTATTTGATTTCCAGAAAAACGTTCCTTTGTCTGATTTCCCTGATTTGTTTTTCCCGCCACCTTTTTTGGTTTGCTTCCTGTCTTTAAGTTTGATGTGTTTGTCTTCTTCTTTTGTTTGCCTCTTAGTGGTTAAATTTAGTGGGCGCTCATGGTGAGTGTCTTTTAGGTCCCAGTTGTTGTTGCTATGCAACTTTCAGTGGACACCCCTGTGACTGTCATTTAGAGCCCCTCCTAAAACCCCACCTGTTTTGTTTTAATGGTTGTTGTCAGTAACTCTGTTAGTTCCCTCTTCTGTTTGAGCGACTTTTGGTTTTCATGCTGGGGAACGTAACAGTACTTACCGAAGAGGGCAGGCCAGGGGGAACTTTCCTGATCTTTTTTGGCTGGGCATCTGACACACACACACACACACACACACACACAATGAAACAGAGTTATGAAAGCAGTTAAGGGCATTCCAATTAATTTTCCATTTGGTAAGCGCTGTGCTGGTAGCTATATCTGTCTTTATGGCACATAACTTCATCAAATGTAATCTAATCTTATACAACCAATATGTGTATGCAGCGGCTTCACACCACCTCTCCTTCCATTGAATCCCCTACAGGTTTAGCAGAAGTGAGATTTCTCAGGTTCTTATTTTAAAGCTAAGTAGGAGAAGTGAAGGTAATCACAGTCGGAAATATGAACCAGAATAAAGAGCAACTCCTCTCCTTTGACAGTAAAAGTGGAGCGGATACGGTCATGAATTCCGTGTGATTTTGTACAAAGAGGTAGCAATTAGTCGACATGTAGAACTAGGGCTGGGCGATTTGGCCTAAAACGCATCTAACTTTTCCACGATATACATCTAGATTTAAAAAAAAAAGTTCTCTAAATAAGCTTATTTAGGTAAAATGCACTGCATTTAAAACAGCAATAATCGAATGAATTCAGAACTTGGTCAATTATACCAAGGCTAAATAAATGCCTTCCACAACCATAAGACCAACTCATAATTTAATTATTTTATTAAAATAGTAGTACCTGTTTTTTCTGTTGTTGCAATAATCACTGATCTGGCTTTCAGGTCGGTCTATAAAAATGACCTTTTTGTAACACATTTAACCAGAACTATGCATAATGCACCCCCACTAATAATGTAGAAAATACCACCAGTCTCAATCTCTCAAGCCAAGCCCACGTGCTAGCGATAAGCCGGCTAATATTCATCATTTAAACGTTGAGTCAACTTGGATCTAGGCATAATTTCACAAGCTCTGAATTCAGCTACAGTTGTAATGAACACAGCCCGATGCCCGTATCCAACTGTTTAAAACGCCATTCTAGCCTTTCCACTTTGTTCAGATGTTGAAATCAAATGGCCTACCTTATTTCTCAGAATGAGAACGAGTTGCCAATTCCTTATACAATTGTCTTATGATTATTGCACATTTATAATACACAGACTAAACGACTAGTATAACAATCTTGATTTGACTAAAATGCTGCTAGCGATACGTGGTACCGCAATGCGCACAAAAACTAAGTATTCATTTTCCAGAATGTGTTCATTGGTACATCCGTTTTAGTAGTGTCTGCTCTGCTCGAAATCTGATGAGTTGAAACAAACGGGGGGTGGTTGGAAAGGTTAATGTCTCCTCTATTACAGTAAAATATTGTCTCCGTGTGTTGTGGGGTCCATATGACCGATTCTGTTGGACCAAACCTTAAATGAAACCGTTTGTCAGAGAGGAAGAAGTGATCTCTCACCATTGTTGTTGTGAGTGGTAGGGGGAAGGGCTTGGCAGAACGAGACGAAGCGAGAGGTTTCACTCTGGCCAAAATCTGCCCAGAATAAGCCTAATGGGTTTCTATGCGCTTATTTTGATCTTAAGTTTGTCGCCTGCGTTCACCGCCTTTGGGACAACAACGACTCCCATTGTTAAGGCGGAGACATGAGCATCTCGTAATTATATACAGATCTCTGGTGTAAATAGGAAGGTGCACAGCACAGATGGAGCGAACAAGACCAAAAAGACAACATGAGAACAAGAGGGCATAAACACTCACAAAAAAGAAAAAGAAAATTTAAACCTTGATTCTGCAATACTGGCATTTGGAATATCACGCAAAAACATAAAATCTGAATTAATTTGATATATCACCTAGCCCTATGTAGAACGTCCGAGATTTACAACAAATGCATTGCAGTAAGCATTTAAATAGAAGCTTCAATTCAACAACGTTTTTTAAAGACCCTCCAATGTGGCCACCAGGAAAATTGGCACTGCGGCACTGCTTTACATTAGAATGTCTATTCTACCCGTTCTAATTCTGTGCACCATCTTCCTTGCATTTATCCATGCTAAGAAATAGGGATAGCGTGAGTTTTTTATGGGGTAATATTCAGTGGTTTCTGTCCTTACCCATGCTCTCCTGGGTGGGTCTCCTGCGAGGGTTGAATTGGGAGGGGTAGAACTGGGAGCCAGACTTCAGGCCCGAGGGTGACAGGGCATCAGGACTGGGCATGGGCATCTCACTGGGCATAAAGCCCGGCTACGCAGGAGAGGAATGAGAGAGAAGGAGAGAAGACAAGGTCAGACACACAAATACTGCATGGGAGATTATCCCAATGTGGAGAGAGGAAAGAGGATGAGAAGGTCGACGGGAGGAGGGGGGAATGGGAGAGAGGAGAAAACAACTCGGGGATGAAGGAGAAGATGGGACAAGGTGGGCAGATTCACAAGAACATCAGAAAGAAGGAAGAGACGGTAGCTTCAGAGGGGACACGGAGAAAAAACATTTGACACATTGGAAGAGAAGCGAGGTCAAGAGAGGAGTGTGATTTTACCTGCGCTCCAAAAGAAGAATAGGGTCCTCGCTCAGCTTTCCCTATAAAAAACAAGGAGGGACAATCAGGGCAGGCCGTCGTAAAAACCTTTAAAGCCACCTTTTACGCATCTCCAGCACATTAACACCCAATCTGGGGTGTTCCCCTTTCTCCAGTTGGGTGACCCCCTACCCCCCCATCTGCTGCCTGCCTGCTGTGTGGTGCTGTATATGAAGTGTTGTATTTATGGCTTTGGACAGGCGCAAAACAACAAATTGGACCATACCACCCAACCCAACCCCCTCATCTCTCCTCTGACAGCTCAGCTGAGACACACGCTATAGGCCACACTAATCCTCTGGCAGAGGTTTGTTTGTGCTTGGGTGCACCTAAACCCCTAACCCCCCTTCCAACACACAGCCTAAACACCCTGTCCCCGTGTATGCTCCTAGTCACCTCCACACACGTGGAATGCCCCTGAAGGAGGTCTCTCATATACAGCGACAGTAGGTGAGGTTCTCGCACACACAGTCTCTGTATCCTCTGAGACACACATACAACTGCATCTCCATTCACTCGTGTGCGTTTCAATTTACTCCCCTAAAGACGTATCATTATGCAGTCACTTCTCCTGGTCATTTATTGTAAATACAGGGTGGCTTACTGAAGCTCCGAAAGCCACACAAGACCACAGGGACCTGTTAGTGGGTTTACTTTGTCTTGGTGGGGCCGTCAAATCAGCTGAGCTTAATTAAAGGGATGGGGAAAGAACCTGCTCATGTTCCAAGGTCTAAACCACAGACCAGGTTGGGGGAAATGTATTCAGATTTCCTTACCAACGATCCCCGAGCCGAACAAGGGGGTGGAAGCGAGGCCTTCGTGCTCGTTGTAATGAGCTCCTTCGCCATAACCCTGGAGGGAGAGAGATAAGAGAGATAATATGAAGACTTAAAATCAATTGCTGCTTCTTAAAAAAAAAGATTCAGTATGCCAATCTTCGACCAAACACACTGCGCATGTGGGCTCCTTGGGCTAATCTATGCTTAGGGTTGGGCGATGTCAACCTTTGTACGATCGTGATTATGTACCCGTAAAACATTGTGACATACGATGCTAATCAACCCTATTGGCCAGCCCCATATATATTTTTCTTAATGACAACAATACAAACACCAGTTGGTCTATAGTGCAAAATGCAATGCAACTGACCGAATCATAATGAAAGATAATATTTTTGAAAGCCTGGACAGTAGCTAAGTGGAGGCAATGGCAAATCTTTTCTGATATTCCTTTCTGGTGGAGGAGCAGAACAGGTTTGTGTGTGTCGGTCTGGCGTGTACATGATGGAACAGTCTGATGAGGAACGGGCTGTCTTACCGTAGTGAGCTAGGTTATAGGCCTGCATCATGGGACGGATAAAAGCACTGCCGTCCTTATAACTGGATAATAATGCCTTTATTTGCCGCAAAATAAATTATGTTGTCCGTTCTATACCTCAAAGCTGTGACTGAGAAGAGCCTATGCTATAGAGTTTCATTTGTTGTTATTTTTGAAAGCCACAACGCCTTCGTATGATAGAATATTTGGGAAATAAACTACTGTTCATAACTAACTTGTCGTAAAGCTTTTAGGATAGGCCTAGTAGGAAGATATGCGAGGTTGAAAACCAAATAACCTTAAGGGATTTCCCTGGTCCGCATGGATCATTTATTTCTTAAGATAGACAGAGGACTAATAATGAGAGAGAACAAAACCTCAATAGCCTATAGAAAAATCGAATGACAAGTTTAAGCTTGTGTTTTTAGGCTATTCAAATAACTTGAAGATGGAACTCCGTTACATTCATTGTTTGATCAGGAGAAAGTCGCGCATAAAACAAAAAGAGTAGCCTTCAGTCATATTTATAGCCTATGAAAATGGAGAGAGCGAAGGGAATATAGAAAACAATAATTAAGTGTCGGTTATATAAAATAAAAAAATGTAAATACAAAAATGGTTTAGGCTATAGCCTAACGCCCATGCATCCGACAGAGAAACAATATTGTCTGACTGGAGACTGTGCTGCTTTGGTGACATTCTGCACTCTGGCCTACATTCACGTCGTGTTCTGTAGGCAAGAACATTAATTGAAATAGGCTATAGCAAATAGGAATAGACAAATTACTCAGAATGTCACTTGTCTGCTGCGCTGCGAGACTGTTTTTTTCCTGAGCGGCGACAGTCAAGTTCAAAATAGGTTAAACCACTGTCTGTCATGTCACGATGTCGCCATCATTGATGATTGCTGTTAATGTGTTGGTGTTGGAGCTGGGAGATAGTCAAATTTATCACGATATGACTTTGGTCTATTTTGCTGGATTAGAAATAGGTAAAATAAAAAAAATGCTATTTGTTTACATTAGCGGCAGGGACCTCGGCATTTTTTACCCACTGCCATGTAAGACAACTGAAACGGTAGCCTATGATTCAAAAACTAAGCTATTTCAGATGACATATCCAGAGAACGCATGATTCATATTTGGATGTGCAACCTGTCAAAATAGGATCCAGAATGATCAGATTTATTTCTGGATCAAATAATTTGCCGACATCTTATGCATATTGGCCTATAAAGCCACCTGATGGTACTCAAAACATGATTGTTGCTATATAGCCATGTGGGCTAATTTAGTCGTCTTAAAACGTCCAACAAAAAATGTTCAGCTCTAGGCATTGGCTACTTGATGCAGGCATATTCACTGCAAATGGGGCGCTCTGCTACGCGGCGCATCAAAACCATAGAAATAGATACTTCACAGAAAGTTGTGATTATCCCCTCTATAAGAGGAACTGTAGTCTCGCTGAAAACTGTATTTTTCCCGCAATTGCATTTTGTGCAATGGTCATATGCTTGTGCTTCTCAGAACGCATCTCTCCCTCTTCCATGCACACATTGGGGAGAGGGAGTGAGTGGCTCGCTCACACAGCAGCCGACAGTGAAACAGGCAGATACTTTCATAGGAGGAATCAACATACTGCATTGGCTATTACTGTTGACTAAATAATGGTTTTAGAACAATCTACAGGAACGTAGAGTGTTCAAAGCTGTCATCAAGGCAAAGGGTGGCTACTTTGAGGAATCTCAAATATATTTTGATTTGTTTAACACTTTTTGGTTACTACATGATTCCATTTGTTTTATTTCATAGTTTTGATGTCTGATGTCTTATTTTGTTGCCTTACAACCTGGAATTAAATTTGATTTTTGGGGGGTTTGTATCATTTTATTTACACAACATGCCTTACACTTTGAAGATGCAAAATATTTTTGTGAAACAAACAAGAAATAAGACAACACAAAAAAATGAAAACTTGTGCATAACTATTCACCCCCCCCCCCCCCCCCAAGTCAATACATTGTAGAGCCACCTTTTGCAGAAATTACAGCTGCAAGTCTCTTGGGATATGTCTCTATAAGCTTGGCACATCTAGCCACTGGGATTTTTGCCCATTCTTCAAGGCAAAACTGCTCCCGCTCCTTCAAGTTGGATGGGTTCCTGCTGGTGTACAGCAATCTAAGTCATACAACAGATTCTCAATTGGATTGAGATCTGGGCTTTGACTAGGCCATCCCAAGACATTTAAATTTTTCCCCTTAAACCATTCAAGTGTTGCTTTAGCAGTATGCTTAGGGCCATTGTCCTGCTGGAAGGTGAACCTCATCTCAGTATCAAATCTCTGGAAGACTGAAACAGGTTTCACTCAAGAATTTCCCTGTATTTAGCGCCATCCATCATTCCTTCAATTCTGACCAGTTTCCCAGTCCCTGCCGATGAAAAACATCCCCACAGCATGATGCTGCCACCACCATGCTTCACTGTGGGGATTGTGTTCTTGGGGTGATGAGAGGTGTTGGGGTTTGCGCCAGACATAGCATTTTCCTTGATGGCCAAAAAGCTACATTTTAGTCTCATCTGACCAGAGTACAATCTTCCATATGGTTTGGGAAGTCTCCCACGTGTTTTAAAAAATATCTTTGAGCAATAGCTTTTTTTTGTGGTCACTCTTTTGTAAAGCCCAGCTCTGTGGAGTGTACGGCTTAATGTGGTCCTATGGACAGATACTCCAATCTCCGCTGTGTAGCTTTGCAGCTCCTTCAGGATTATCTTTTGGCACTTTGTTGCCTCTGATTAATGCCGTCCTTGCCTGGTCCGTGAATTTTGGTGTACTTCTCCACAACCATGTCCCTGACCTGTTTGGAGAGCTCCTTGGTCTTCGTGGTGCCACTTGCTTAGTGGTGTTGCAGACTCTGTGGCCTTTCAGAACAGGTGTATATATACTGAGATCATGTGACAGCTCATTCGCCACTTACAGTGCATCTGTGTGGAATCTATTTAATTATGTGACTTCTGAAGGCAATTAGTTGCACCAGATCTTATTAGGGGGTTCATAGCAAAGGGGGTGCACGCACCACTTCTGTTTTTAATTTTGTAGATTTTTTAAAATAAGTTCTTTTTCCCCATTTCACGAATTGACTATTTTGTTAATGTCCATGACAACAAAATAGGAAAAATGCGAAGGGGGTAAATACTTTTGCAAGGCACTGTATGCAAGCATAAAGAAGCACATTTTTTTTTTTTAAATATATATATATATATATATATATATATATATATATATATATATATATATATATATATATATATAGATAAAAAAAATGTTTATACACATTGCTCAAAAAAATAAAGGGAACACTTAAACAACACAATGTAACTCCAAGTCAATCACACTTCTGTGAAATCAAACTGTCCACTTAGGAAGCAACACTGATTGACAATAAATTTCACATGCTGTTGTGCAAATGGAATAGACAAAAGGTGGAAATTATAGGCAATTAGCAAGACACCCCCAAAAAAGGAGTGATTCTGCAGGTGGTGACCACAGACCACTTCTCAGTTCCTATGCTTCCTGGCTGATGTTTTGGTCACTTTCGAATGCTGGCGGTGCTCTCACTCTAGTGGTAGCATGAGACGGAGTCTACAACCCACACAAGTGGCTCAGGTAGTGCAGTTCATCCAGGATGGCACATCAATGCGAGCTGTGGCAAAAAGGTTTGCTGTGTCTGTCAGCGTAGTGTCCAGAGCATGGAGGCGCTACCAGGAGAAAGGCCAGTACATCAGGAGACGTGGAGGAGGCCGTAGGAGGGCAACAACCCAGCAGCAGGACCGCTACCTCCGCCTTTGTGCAAGGAGGTGCACTGCCAGCGCCCTGAAAATTGACCTCCAGCAGGCCACAAATGTGCATGTGTCTGCTCAAACGGTCAGAAACAGACTCCATGAGGGTGGTATGAGGGCCCGACGCCCACAGGTGGGCGTTGTGCTTACAGCCCAACACCGTGCAGGACGTTTGGCATTTGCCAGAGAACACCAAGATTGGCCAATTCGCCACTGGTGCCCTGTGCTCTTCATAGATGAAAGCAGGATCACACTGAGCACCTGAGCACATGTGACAGACGTGACAGAGTCTGGAGACGCCGTGGAGAACGTTCTGCTGCCTGCAATATCCTCCAGCATGACTGGTTTGGCGATGGGTCAGTCATGGTGT
This sequence comes from Salvelinus fontinalis, assembly GCF_029448725.1. Taxonomy (NCBI): domain Eukaryota; kingdom Metazoa; phylum Chordata; class Actinopteri; order Salmoniformes; family Salmonidae; genus Salvelinus; species Salvelinus fontinalis. Next base: position 40,297,295 of record NC_074690.1, read on the forward strand.
GGGGTGGCATTTCTTTGTGGGGCCGCACAGCCCTCCATGTGCTCGCCAGAGGTAGCCTGACTGCCATTAGGTACTGAGATGAGATCCTCAGACCCCTTGTGAGACCATATGCTGACACATGCACATTTGTGGCCTGCTGGAGGTCATTTTGCAGGGCTCTGGCAGTGCTCCTCCTTGCACAAAGGCAGAGGTAGCGGTCCTGCTGCTGGGTTGTTGCCCTCCTCCACGTCTCCTGATGTACTGGCCTGTCTCCTGGTAGCGCCTCCATGCTCTGGACACTACGCTGACAGACACAGCAAACCTTCTTGCCACAGCTCGCATTGATGTGCCATCCTGGATGAGCTGCACTACCTGAGCCACTTGTGTTCGTTGTAGACTCCGTCTCATGCTACCACTAGAGTGAGAGCACCGCCAGCATTCAAAAGTGACCAAAACATCAGCCAGGAAGCATAGGAACTGAGAAGTGGTCTGTGGTCACCACCTGCAGAATCACTCCTTTTTTGGGGGTGTCTTGCTAATTGCCTATAATTTCCACCTTTGGTCTATTTTATTTGCATAATGGCATGTGAAATTTATGGTCAATCAGCGTTGCTTCCTAAGTGGACAGTTTGATTTCACAGAAGTGTGATTGACTTGGAGTTACATTGTGTTGTTTAAGTGTTCCCTTTATTTTTTTGAGCAGTATATATATATATATATATATATTCCAATGTGATTATGGGTCCCTTGGGAAACACTGACCAACACTGGTTAATACCCTGTCATAACTCATACCAGTCTTATTCATTTGTTTTCATGACCACCACCCATTGAATAATTATATCTTTGATTCCAATGGTTCACCCAAGTGTTTTGATCTATAGCGCAAGTAAAATCACAATACTTCTTGCCCCTATCATGCAGTCATCCTAACAACGTGGTAACTTTACTAATATACACAAACATTTGGTGCCACAGAAAGAAAGGAAAGGTGATATCTTCTTAGGAGTAAGTAGGATTCATATAGATCCAATGTAAGCTATATACTATTGAAGTCAGAAGTTTACATACACTTATGTTGGGGTCATTAAAACTCATTTTTCAATCACTCCACAAATTTCTTGTTGACAAACTATAGTTTTGGCAAGTCGGTTAGGACATCTACTTTGTGCATGACACAAGTCATTTTTGAACAATTGTTGACAAACAAATTCTTTCACTGTATCACAATTGCAGTGTGTCAGAAGTTTACATACACTAAGTTGACTGGGCCTTTAAACAGCTAGGAAAAATCCAGAAAATGATGTCATGGCTTTAGAAGCTTCTAATAGGCCAATTGACAAGAGTGAATTGGAGGTGTGCCTGTGGATGTATTTCAAGGCCTACCTTCAAACTCAGTGACTTTTTCAAACGCCAGAGCAATTTTCAAACGCCTGAAGGTACCACGTTCATCTGTACAAACAATAGTACCCAAGCATAAACACCATGGGACCACGCAGCCGCCATTCCGCTCAGGAAGGAGACGCGTTCTGTCTCCGAGAGATTAACGTACTTTGGTGCGAAAAGTGCAAATCAATCCCAGAACAGCAGCAAAGGACCATGTGAAGATGCTGGAGGAAACAGGTACAAAAGTATCTATATCCACAGTATAACGAGTCCTATATCGGCATAACCTGAAAGGCCGCTCAGCAAGGAAGAAGCCACTCCTCCAAAACCACCATAAAAAAGCCAAAGTACGATTTGCAACTGCACATGGGGACAAAGATTGTAATTTTCTGAGAAATGTCCTCTGGTCTGATGAAACAAAAGTAGAACTGTTTGGTCATAATGGCCATCGTTATGTTTGGAGGAAAAGGGGGGAGTCTTGCAAGCCGAAGAACACCATACCAACCGTGAACCACGGGGGTGGCAGCATCATGTTGTGGGGGTGCTTTGCTGCAGGAGGGACTGGTGCACTATACAAAATAGATGGCATCATGAGGAAAATTATTTGGATATACTGAAGCAACATCTCAAGACATCAGTCAGGAAGTTACGACTTGGTCTCAAATGGGTCTTCCAAATGGACAATGACCCCAAGCATACTTCCAAAGGTGTGGCAAAATGGCTTAAGGACAACGAAGTCAAGGTATTGGAGTGGCCATCACAAAGCCCTGACCTCAAACCTATAGAAAATTTGTGGGTAGAACTGAAAAAGCGTGTGCAAGCAAGGATGCCTACAAACCTGACTCAGTTACACCAGCTCTGTCAGGAGGAACGGGCCAAATTTTACCCAACTTACTGTGGGAAGCTTGTGGAAGGCTGCCCAAAACGTTTGACCCAAGTTAAACGAATTGAGTGTATGTAAACTTCTGACCCACTGGGAATGTGATGAAAGAAATAAAAGCTGAAATAAATAATTATCTACTAATTTTCTGCCATTTCACATTCTTTAAATAAAGTGGTGATCCTAACTGACCTAAGACTGTGAATTTTTACTAGGATTAAATGTCAGGATTTGTGAAAAACTGAGTTTAAATGTATTTGGCTAAGGTGCATGTAAACTTCCGACTTCAACCGTATAACAACAAAAGTATTTGGACACCCCTTCAAATTAGTGGATTCGGCTATTTAAGCTACACCCGTTAATGACAGGTGTAGAAAATCGAGCACACAGCAATGTCCATAGACAAACATTGGCAGTAGAATGGCCTTACTTAAGAGCTTAGTGAATTTAAAATGTTGGCAAAGTCATAGAATGCCACCTTTCCAACAAGTCAGTTCGTCAAATTTCTTCCCTGCTAGAGCTGCCCCGGTCAACTTAAAGTGCTGTTATTGTGAAGTTGAAACATCTAGGAGCAACAACGGCTCAGCCGGGAAGTGGTAGGCCACACAAGCTCACGGAACAGGACCGCAGATTGCTAAAATGAATAAAAATCGTCTGTCCTCGATTGCAACACTCAATACGGAGTTCCAAACTGCCTCTGGAAGAAACATCAGCACAAGAACTGTATGATGGAAGCTTCATGAAATAGATTTTCATGGCCGAGCAGCCGCACACAAACCTAAGATCACCATGCGCAATGACAAGCCTCGGCTGGAGTGGTGTAAAGCTCGCTGTCATTGGACTCTGGAGCAGTGGAAACGTGTTCTCTGGAGTGATGAATCATGCTTCACCATCTGGCAGTCCGAAGAATGAATCAGGGTTTGGAGGATGCCAGGAGAATGCAACCTGCACCAATGGATAGTGCCAAATGTAAAGTTTGGTGGAGGAGGAACAATGTTTTGGGCTAGGCCCCTTAGTTCCAGTGAAGGGACATCTTAACACTACAGCATACAATGATATTCTAGACGATTCTGTGCTTCCGACTTTGTGGCAAGGCCCTTTCCTGCTTCAGCATGACAATGCCCCCATCCACAAAGCGAGGTCCATACAGAAATGGTTTGTCGAGATTGGTTTGGACTGGCTTGACTGTTCTGCACAGAGCCCAGACCTCAACACCACCGAACACCTTTGGGATGAATTGGAACGCTGACTGCGAGCCAGGCCTAATCACCCAACATCAGTGCCCGACCTCACTAATGCTCCTGTGGCTGAATGGAAGCAAGTTCCCGCCGCAATGTTCCAACAATCTAGTGGAAAGCCTTCCCAGAAGAGCGGAGGCTGTTATATCAGCAAAGGGGGGACCAACTCCATATTAATGCTCATGATTTTGATATGAGATGTTCGACAAGCTGGTGTCCACATACTTTTTGTCATGTACATTATTTTCTGTGCTCTTCAAAATTTATGTGGTGCTCCTAACTTTTTTATGTTAAGAGCCAGTGCTACCAAATATTTATTTTTTTAATTTAGAGCCCTGCTAGTCATATACTATTAGTAATATCCACCGTGTAAGAAAAACATGTCCATGCTGATCAGTGTGTAGCCACTGTAGTGTGTAGTGTACAGTATGAAGTGTGCAGTGTTCCTTTACCCGTCCCTGGTTGAAGGAAGGGCTGTTCTGTTCTCCTGATACCCAGGGGCCAGGACCGCTCCGCTCATCTATACCTAGAAGATGGAACGCACAGGGTTAGACCTGCTCACTCAGAACCATGTAGGACTGGAAAGGGAAAGGAGATAAGGATAGAGGGAAAGGGACCAAAACTAGTAGTAGACTGGTAGTCTTTCACCCAACTCCAAATAAACCCCTAGTTCCTAGTACCCACCCAGAGCATTTGTAGGTTTGAGAAGTTGGAGATGTGACCAAAATTGAACAAATTCCACCTAGCCAATGCCAATACCTATCTAATCCTTTACGATCTACACCAGTACCTAGGGAGATAGGCGATATAGGCTAGAAGCCAATACGCAATGGAGGGTGACCCAGTTAGGAAGCACTGCTGCTTCCTCACTGGCTAGAAGTGTTCTAAATAACCTTTGGCTGAGTGCGCTGCTACTTCAGCTCCCCGTGACAGCTCTGCCACCACACTGTCACTTAGTGTAGCTATGAGCTGTAGGAAGTTTGAATAATTAACACCCAGTATGAGCCTCCTACAATCATCCTCAACATTTGTCATTCTCCCACTCTCTCCACTTCTGTCCATGGCAACGCAGTAGTTGTTCGTATCCCCATCCCTTCACACCTCCCTTTGCATGACAACGGACGAAGGAGTACACAAATGACAGAAGGGACACACGTCATGCATGTTGTCCCCGGTCAAGGGATTTGCATTGAAGAAGTGGAAGTAGGGAGAGTGATTTTAAAGATTGCCGAAGCAGAAATTCCTGCCCCCCTCCCCTTCTCTCCTCCCCCTCCGTTTCCTCTCTTACCGCTACCCAGCATCTCTGGGGGGAAGCTGAGGCTTAATTGTGTGCTGATTTGCATAACTGTGCATATTAATGAGACTGCGCTCTATGAATATTCATATTTTTGTTTTGTTGTCTAATAACAAAAATGGAAAGGGGCGGAGGGGAGCAGGCTGGAAGCACGACTGGATCAGCCATCAAGGAGAATGATGGGTCCAGAGAGGAAAGAGCTGCTATATCACCGTGACAACTGATCTATAGGAGAGATGGCAGCAGAATCGCAGATGAAGGAGACGAGGGGTTTGTTGCCTCAACCTGACTGTCACGCTCCATGTCCAGCAGTAGAACAGACTCAGAGAGGACATATACACAGAGACATATGGACCAGTCCTTTCCCCTGCTGAAATGACACCAGTGTTTCCCCTAGATATTTCTTAGGTGGATCGCAAAGGCAATAATTAATACGACAGCGCCCACAAATTATGACATGTGCCGGATATTGTGGACCGATAAATGAGGTTGGAATGATACTGTGAAAATGAGAATGCCCTTTTAGTGTAAGATCTGTTTGAAAAGAATGGCTGACATTTCAGTCTTTTGGTGGGATGGAGTTTTAGCCTTACAATGCAGTGAATTGGTTAATAGACAACAAAAAAAAATAAAAAAAAATAATATATATATATATATATTTTTTTTAAAAGAGTTCCAAACCCCTCTGCCAATAACAGCTAATTCTCAGTTTTCCCCTCCCCACTCAGGACTGTCTGGGAGTGGTCTATCAACATTCTTGCTTGAGAAATTGCCCTTTGCTAAGAAGCCCAGTTTGTTTTCAATGAAAATGGTAAAAAAGTAACAATCACAGTGACGTACTTAATTATTAACCAGAAATGATTTGATAGCGATAAAAACGGCTGCAATGGACCATTAAATATCTCCATAACTCTGTCGAGGGCTGCCAACAAACATTATCAGGACATCTTAATCTGGTATCCTGCTACTGAATCAGGCCGGACCTTTATAAGCCACTCGCTCCCCCTCACGTCAACACCGTGAATAGGCGGCTAAAATATGGTCATCTGAAGAATGTGGAAGACTTAGCATAGCCGCTGGGGTAGGAAATGAACATGGCGGGTATCCCTTACTGCTCTTTGGGAAGACTGACAGATGGAAGACAGGGGGATATAGACCTGACCTGACACCATGGAGATCCACAAAGGCACGGGGATAATAGGGAGCTCGGCAGGTAGCTAGGACCTCACACCTCGGGCTATTCATGTGTTCTCCTGAGGAGAGGAAGGGTCTACAGGAAGTATGGAGCGAATGGAGAAGAGGGTGTCTGGAATGCATGGAAGGAAGCGCTCTCCTAGACCTTCTGGGGTAAGTAGTAAGTAGCGTCACAACTCTTATTGCAAGGTATTTTAAAATGGCTGGTGCAGGGATTTGGACTGCATTGAAATGTATGGACGGGGAGCTGTGTTTCAACCGGGGAGAAAAAAGAGAAAAAGACGAAGAAAGTTTCACACCACACAAATGACTCACATTGAGTGAGGGAGAGGGCAAGTGAGCAACTCTGAAGTAAAACATCATTAAAATTGCTTTCATGCATATTCATTAGGACCACATTTTCCTACTAATTAACAGATCTGCTGATTAGTATAAAGGAGAGAATAAGTGAGACTCGTCTAAGTAGACTCATTTGTTTTCCTCAAAACTTCAAATGGCTTCCTCCTGCAAGTCGTTACCATGACAGCCTGATATAAGACAAATAGAACATCAGAGAAAACCACAGAGCTCTTGTCCACAGAACCCTGGTAGAAGAGAGGACCCAGTACTAAACTCCACATTCTAATTATACGGATTCATTTAAACAAGAATCTTGAAAATAGTTGGTCTACTATGTTACCAAGCCATTGCTGATGACAACTCAAAAATACATGAGGCAGGAACTCCACACCTTAACCTCTGTTATAGGGTTTGCCCCCCAGGGACACTTCTGTGACTGAGTGAGTTAAGAGTGAGTGAGAGAACGTCTCAGCACGATAGCTCAGAGAGCGAGAGGGTTGAGTCAGGCCAGACACATTCACTAGCGAGTCCCCTTTACACCCGGGTCTCACCACCCCTTCAAGCGAGGCTGGCCTATAATTACCACAGGAAGAGATACTGGAAACGACCAGTCAGCCTGAGTCACACAAGCTACGAGGCTACAGGACCAACACACAGGGAACATGCAGGCACAAACACACTTCACTTTTATAGGGTAATGCCCCGGGCACTGATTGGTGTACTGTCTGGTGTCTACCCTTTCTTCCTTCCTTCCTTTCATCCCAGCCCTGTATGACAGAAATGTGAGTCAACCAGACATAATTCACGATGCCTAATAAGTATTAAGGAGTGTGATTATGATTTAGGGAATGTCTACAATGGATACGCAACAGTATAGGATGTGTCTGAAATGATTACTAAGAGCCAGTGTCACGATGCTGGGGGGACAATATTCAACACCAACTTGAAATTACAAATTTGAACATGATTAGGCATGCTACTTCCCATATTATTTTTGAATCATTCAAGTTAGAAGCTAAACATATTCTGGACAATGTATCTTATGTTTAAAGCTCTGTGGTTTGATCAAGTCTGACAGAGTCTGCTTCTATACTGCACAAGGAATCCAATTCATGAGCAAATCTGATCAAGTTACTGAATTACCAAATCCAAATTTCCGTTCACACGAAGGAAAGTTCCTAAAGAACGGAAAGTTCATGCAAAATGCATACGTTCCTCTTTTGCATTTCAACCCAAGCCAGAGTTTAAAAATACCAGTTCAGAATCTCAGTTTCTGCTTGCCAGTAAATGAAACTTCGTTGGAAGTTAGTTTACACCTCAAGGGTTTTGCACATAGACACCCAAAGTCAGAGAGAACTAGGGATGCATGACAATGACCGTTCCTACGGGTAAAGATCTCCCAAAGACACAGATCTGTGATCAGCTTACCCTTCCCCCAAAAATTGACCATAGATCAATATCTTGGGTCAGGCTAAACTCATCCTAATCCATGACAGCACAGGCCAAACCTTTTCCACTCTACAGGGACGAGCACCAAAAAAAATACTAATAAACCACAGCTCAACTAAATCAAATCTAGAAAAAAAGGCAAGGCAGAGCAGATACTCACCAATGCTACTAAGGAGATGGTAGTGCAGAGAGACTAGGAACCTTCCCTTATAGAGCCTCTTCCTCCCCATTGTGAGAGGATGGGTGGGGGCTTCCTGGGTGAAATCATACACTGGGCCACATATGCTGCCTGCCTATCCACTTCTCTCTCTGCGGCCTAGGCCCTTTGTTTTGGCCTCTGATGAGCCTTGTGGAGACCTGTGCTGAGGGCTGCCACACAATACCAGGAGCAGCCGTTGGATTGAGAAAAGTAACGGCCTTTTTCTGTAAGTGTGCACCTTTCGTCGCTACAAAAGAAAATGTAAGTGGCCCTCAAGCGTAGAGAAACACCGTAGTTCGGTTTCCACGCTTCACCTACTCCGTCCCTTTCATCTGATTTATGCTACTTCAATATCCTGTTTCTTTTCAGTTACAACCTGAAAATACCTACATCAACGGTTCAGGGATTCGAGGAGGGTGAAAGAAGGTGATTGGAGGAGAAGGGGGGGGTGAAGGGAAACGATCGGCGGAGAGGAGAGGGTTGAAGAAAAGTGGCTTGAGGCCGAGAGAGAGGATGCAAGTTGGATGTGGAGCATGGTTCTTGTGTTGATCTCGGATGGTTATCAACAAGAGGAGATGGGATCTATTGGGGGTAGTTGGTTGGTTGTTTGGGGGTGAGGAGGAGCGAAGAATACCGTAAATAGTTCCCCCCTCCCCACAGGGTGAGAGATGGGGAATTTGGGGGTGAATAGGGTCATTTCCCATCCCCCCTCCTGTTTTAACACCCTCCGTAGAGTGTGATGGAGAGGCAGCAGCTGAGAAGGTGAGGGCGGGGACACCTGGAGGGGGAGGGGAAGACTGAGGCTGCTTCCTTTTCTTGACGAACTTTATTAACAAACAGCTGGAAGGAGAAGACCGGTGGAATCATATCCAATCCTTTGACCCATCAGTGGTAATGAAGGACAGTAGGCCATTTTAGCCTATTTGGAGTATTGATACAGCTACTGTGATTTGACCTCACTGACAACACTCCCTACGGGGCAGTGAGAGGATGGACAGTGGGGAGGGGTGGGGGGGGGGGGGGTCAGAGGTGGGACAGTGGGGAGGGTTCTCAGAAGACAAATAAGAAAGTGTTGTTGAAAGGGTTGTAACAGCCCATCGATGTCATGCTGTTCCTTAAAGACATATATAGGGGACCATTACAAAGCAATAACACCCTTAATGAAACAGCTTCAGATGAGATGTAGGGAAACGGTGGATATTGACCATTTTAAATCATATGGTCACATATGAAGACCATGTTGGTCAAAATGTTGTTGTACCATCACCAAGGTGACCTGAAGAAGACCATGTTAACTGAAATACTTAAATTATTGTACCTAGGCTTTATTCAAAATCTAAATTGGGAGCTGTAAGCATTCAGTGGGCATTTATTTTTGTATAAAAACCAAGGGCAGGTCTTACCGGAGCCTCCAAACTGGCTGCTGGCTAGAGTGGTGGGCCTGTTCTTCCCATTTGACACCGGTGGTGCAAACATCTGAAACAGAGACAAACACTGCGTCAAAAACATTCAACCAGAAATGGGACGTACATTTTTTTTTTTAAAGTCCAGGGGCCATATCCACAAAGCATCTCAGAGTAGGAGCGCTAATCTCGGATCAGTTCATAAAACCTTATCCATTATGAAGTAAAAGTCCAACCTGAAGCAAGAGCAGCACTGTGGATATGGGCCCTAAAGTTTAAAAAAAAACAAAAAAAACAAGCAGAAGTCTCCTTTAGACATCTATGTCTTGAGACAAATGGCGAGCCCGTGGCAACCACTTCAATAAACTAGTCAGTAGTCATCTTCATTAGACTACAGGAATCCAAAGCTGCTCTTAATAGACACCAAAGTACAATAACACCGGTTACATTACACCTCTGATGTTACATTGTTTGGTGCTAGGCGCTAATTTAATCTATCCCGATAGAAGGATTTAGTCGTTCTCAGTTACAACAGACTCCCGCAGCTGTCAACAGTGTGAAGCAATCTAAAGAAACATGCCAATGAGTTAGTCATTGACGCGAGTGACTCACAAAAACTGCCCAATGACAACACTGGCTGATTGATACCGTGCTATTCACTTTATGTAACAACCTTTTATACCAAACAATAAAACAACAAAAACACTTACTTTTATTATAGTTAAGAGACATTTTAGCAAATGGTCTTTGGCATGTCTATCTTGATGGGTGTGGATTTCTACACTCTTGTCTTGACAACAAAAGGTGTGTGTTGAAGTGTTTCTGTGTACATAAAATGTATTCTTTTCGATAAATAGTTTATCAGTCTATGTTTTTTCCCTGCCCATCCCATTATAAGAGACTATGTGTATTTGACTACAAACAACTTATTATATACCCGAAGGAGCAGTTCTGGACAAATATATTCTAGTATTGGGAACAGAACTATTGCAGGGCTGTTGACAGCAAAGATGTCTTACCGCGCTGAAATCCAGCAGGTCGCTGAGCTCCTTGTCTGTTCCCACTGTAGCCATTCTCTGCTGCTGTTCCTTTGGCCCTCGCAGTCTCAGCAACTGAGGGGGCGAGAGAGAGCACGGATCTTTAGTGGGATAACAGACCAACTGGCAAAGTCTAGAGCTGGGTTGTCAAACTCCTTCCATGGACGGCCGAGTGTCTGCTGGTTTTTCCCTTTCAATTTGTATCCAATTAAGATCTACACAAACGGGTGAGGGGAGTTCCTAACTAATCAATGACCTTAATTCATCAAGCAATCTCAAAGGGGGAGCGAAAACCAAGCATTTCCCTACACTCGCATTAACATCTGCTCACCATGTGTATGTGACAAATAAAATTTGATTTGAAAACCCGCAGACACTCCGCCTTAGTGGAATGAGTGACACGTGGTCTAGAGCAGGGGTCTCCAGCAGGTCGATCGCCAGCCACCAGCAGCCCGCCTATGAGTAGCTCGCCAAACAATTCTGAAAGTACATGCAATTTTCACGTGTTGCAGTGTAAAAAACAATGTCATAAACAAAATCTACCAAGTATCAGACACTGCAAGCTTCCAGCTAATATCTAATCAACACGACATTGTCATTATTCCACCCCTGGGGGGAAAAAAGCCAATCCTAATAGAATATCTGCCCATCTGTGTGGTGTGTGCGTTTGTCTGTGTGTAGACCATTGATGCGATAACCGTCTTGTGGGTTGACAGAAATACCTTCCCCAAAACCTTCTCCATTAAACGTTAACTGCAAAGTAGGCTTACCTGGCAGAAGTATATCATGAGTAAGTACATAAATCGGAATATATTATTTGTTAATTTGCATACTTTGCCATGAAATGAGTAGCAGCAGTAAAGAATCACTGCTAGACCGGCACACTAGACGACATATTCCTCACTCACTAGATGTAATTAAAGGGGAAGTACACTGAAATCTTCCCAAACTAAAAATAAACGGGCTTCTGATGTGATTTAAGCATTGGCATGGACACAGGACATCCATTTTCCTTGTTTCTCTATGAACAATAGACATTGAGTGGAAAACAAAAAAAATCTAATATCAGGAAAAATAAAATGGAGAATTTTGAGGGGGGAGGAGATATAAAACTGAATTTGTGTGTGGGCCGGGGCTCTCAAAGCAGCTCTCATGCTAGAAAAGGTTGGAGACTCCTGGTCTAGTGGTACAAATAGTTGAAAGACAGAAGAATCAGTGACAAAAGTGTGAAGTCAAATCTTACTCAATTGATTCCTGTGTCAAGGGTACATTTTCAGCATCATGATTCAAATCCACCAACAAATTGCTTATTCAGACACCAAGATTTCTCTACACAAACCATTAACTTGGTTGCAACCACTTTTTACTGTGTGGTTAGACATCTCTTTGTAATGGATAGGCCACATTACAATTCCCCTTGTAGACATAAGTTTACATTTGGCAGAGCATGTAGGTGGTCTACGTGATAAGCAACCTTGTCTGAGACCTGAAGACTGAAGTTTGCTCCCTGAGCAAACAAGGGTCTCCCACACATAGGCATCTTCAGCGGGCCAACAGTCTTGGGGATACAAAAGTAAATCCGGTTTGATGCCCGGTCGGCCATCATGGTGAAAATGTCACGAGCATCGAGTCAGCATGATATCACTTTCCTTCTGTATAGAATGACCAACATTAGGGTTGGCAAAACACACAAAGCACCCTTTACACACACACACACTTCAAAAGGCCAATAAGGGGGAGGGATGGCACAAATATAGCCTCCTAGTTATTTCCCTGCTACAAGTATCCTGCTCTGTTATTGAGTTAGATGACGCAACTCTTTCCCATTCATTTGGAATTGTGGCCTGCAGATTTGTGCTCAATCTACAAAACAGGTGGTGTGGAATCCCTTAAGGTATGGAAACTGCTGGCAAACTTACACTCTGGGATGAACTACTGGCAAACTTACACTCTGGGATGAACTACTGGCAAACTTACACTCTGGGATGAACTACTGGCAAACTTACACTCTGGGATGAACTACTGGCAAACTTACACTCTGGGATGAACTACTGGCAAACTTACACTCTGGGATGAACTACTGGCAAACTTACACTCTGGGATGAACTACTGGCAAACTTACACTCTGGGATGAACTACTGGCAAACTTACACTCTGGGATGAACTACTGGCAAACTTACACTCTGGGATGAACTACTGGCAAACTTACACTCTGGGATGAACTACTGGCAAACTTACACTCTGGGATGAACTACTGGCAAACTTACACTCTGGGATGAACTACTGGCAAACTTACACTCTGGGATGAACTACTGGCAAACTTACACTCTGGGATGAACTACTGGCAAACTTACACTCTGGGATGAACTACTGGCAAACTTACACTCTGGGATGAACTACTGGCAAACTTACACTCTGGGATGAACTACTGGCAAACTTACACTCTGGGATGAACTACTGGCAAACTTACACTCTGGGATGAACTACTGGCAAACTTACACTCTGGGATGAACTACTGGCAAACTTACACTCTGGGATGAACTACTGGCAAACTTACACTCTGGGATGAACTACTGGCAAACTTACACTCTGGGATGAACTACTGGCAAACTTACACTCTGGGATGAACTACTGGCAATGCTTTAATCCTTGGGTATTAGAGGTTTTGAGTGCCTTTATCAGAGATCTAGTGTCACAAACTCTGGGCTTTCCCCATTCTAGCCCACATCAGTCAGCTATCTGGAGTATGGCCTCTGGTCTACCACAAAGCCAATACTCGCCTCGCTCCTCCTTCCTCAGCCCTGGCTGCCTCTGTAACCTAAGAAACTAACCTGCTTCAAGAGTCGTTCTCACCAACAACAATACCAGCCTACACATCAAAGGCCATTACATATGGTATGAAATATCTGAGCTTTACCAGCACAGTAACTCCACGGGTTTATCAAATAAAGGACCTAGTTGTTCTGTTTCACAACATTTCCCCGTTTGTACCAGATGAACATAACTCAGGTCTCAAGTGTTTTCCTCAAACTTCAGCCAGAGTAAGGTTTAGGCTACAAAACCTGTGTCCCAAAATCAAACAACACGATCACCTAAGTAGGCTAATGAACAGCTCAGGGCATCGACAAGCACTGGGTTCTGGTTGTGTGAAAGGATTTCAGACACCTCAAGAACAAGAGTAGCCTATGTGTGCTGAGCATCAGTGTTGTTGGTGATGGTGAGTGTGTCTTCCCCCCAGGGCAGCATCTGAAACACTACCAGGCAGGCAGCACCCCATGGCCAAGAGCCAACACACAAGAAAGTGCAAAGATAAGAGGGGGCCTCATGCAAAACTCAGTTTTGGTAAACTTGTCACTGTGGGGAATGTAATCATGAATAGGCTATATGATAGCTATATAAGCCTTGGAGAAAAAAAAAAAGAGTATACTATAACCTACTTAGAATCACATAATCAGGATGTTTTTGAGGGACATGGCTAGTTTAAGGAGTACATTAACACAAGCATTACTAGTGAAGAGTAGTATGATCTTGTTGGTACAGAAAATCATGCTGCAGCAGACGTTGAACATTTGTCTGACAGTTCTCTGCATGTCCCATTCGCTGCGGAAATCTGCTTCCTCCCTAAAATCGAAGTTCCATAATGGGCCCCACTGACGACCCCCCCCCCCCCAATACTTAGGCCTTCCCGGGCGGCTAATCTAAATTATTTTTGCGGATTTCGACGGAATCCCCAGAGTGCAGGTTTTACCATAACAACAAAAGCTTTATGTCATCCCATAAATTATTGTTCAGTTCGTGCGTTTGGGATGGGTGAGAAACCGGTTGTGAATTAGCTGTCGAATACACACGACTTCTCCACTTGTCTGTTAGTATAGAACACAAAGAGAGTCAGGCCCTGATAAAGTTAGCGATAACGGCTAGAACAATGGTGTAAGAGTTGCTCTCCTTGCGTATTAAATTAAATGTGCATGATGGAAAAACGATAATAAAATGTGTTGAACCGTGCGTAAAGAATGTACATTGCTTATGTTCATGTTCAGGGGTTCAACGCGAGAGAAGAGGGTGGGGGGAAAGGAATTTACTGCCAAATGCGAAATAAACAGAGTGGAAAATGTTGAGGAGCACATAACTGGGAATTGAGATAAATGAGATCGTACGTCTATTATAAAATACATGTAAAATATAAAAACAGCCTATTTGACCCAGAAAATAGAGGCATGCATGCGTGCCTTTCTGGGCGCAACTTTCCTCTACACCACAAAGTTTTCCTCTAAATATTTAACCACATTTCGAACCGTCTAAAACATTTCGTTTGTTATTCCAGAAAATATTGACACAGAAATGCCAGTAGTATCACTACAATGATTTAGCCGTTCGAACTGGCATGTTAGGTTACTTTTAAACTTGACAATGTTGTCCAAAGTGAACAAAGAAGTATTTTCCTACAAGGCTGCAAGTAGCTAGCTTACTGCCCAACTGCTGCATGCTCGCTCCCATGGCCCAGGCCGGACAAAAATTCAAGACCCCGTTTTCTCCGGCAGTACTACTCACACAACTCATAATTATCATTATTCGCTAAAGTTGCACAATGCCCCCGCAAAACATATGTCGGTCAGTATCATAATATCGTTCACAAATATACAGTGTGTGATGTGGTGTATTTACCTTTCAGTAACCTCTTTAATTATGTAGCATCCAACAGGGGGGGAAAAAGAACGCTTGTAGAGAGAAAAACAAAGTTGGGGATAGATTCCCTCTCTGTGCTCCGGACTGTAAATGAAGAGCGAACGACGATATCGTGTTCTCCCAAACCCTTATTGGTTCGTTATACAGTCCACGTCACGAAAATGAAACAATGTTTCCAAATAGCTTCATAACTCTTGTGATATCTCAATCGATTATTTTAGTTGCTACAATTGTAACCATTTTATCTTCCGAGTAGACATGTTAACAGCCTCCACATTGTCGGTTCCAAAAGAGTATCCCTCCGCGGCTTACGAGGATCGTAAAACACCAGTGGTGTCCGATTTCAAACGCCCTACAACTAAAAACTGCCGTTTTCAATAAACATCCAGTAACACATCGATATGGAGATAAACTAAAATACTGTACAGCATCAGTGTTATTGTCGTTGCATTAAAATGACATATTTTTAAAATCGCAAACCATGAGAACTACGTCAATTTGCGGAGGGAGACTGCGGAAAACCGAATAGTGGCAGACCAGAAACAGTGTGAGATGGAACGATAATACAGCAGACGCACAACCAATGGTATGCCACGAGAATCTGATTGACAGTAAGAAAGTCCAAATATATATCGACATTGTTCGTTGGGCCTGCCTCCAATGTTACCCCATCATGGACCCGCTATGGTCCGTGTTATGGACAGCATTTCATTTTAATAATGTGTTTAACTGCAATAACAGTGCATGATGCAGTTATTGGTAAAGGCTGAACTTGAAAACCATTGCAAAATATGTATCCTCATATTAGGTACATCAACAAGCCGTACATATATCCTATTTGCACAGGGCCTATACAATTCAGTCACACATTCTGTAAAAACAACAACAAAACATGAATATAGGCTACTAAGATAATGCGTGAAGGTTAGTAGTATCCTAATCCATTTAGCCTATTACAGACCTAATGTGATCTACCAGCCCACCCTATCTTTCAATAAAAGAGTATTGCAGATTTAAGCACATAGCCAGTATCTGTTAATAATAACCTAGCCTACCAGTATTAACATTTATTTTACACAAAATAATCAGAGGAGGCAGATCAGGGGTCAGGATTTCTGCTTGTGTGTGTGTGTGTGTGTGTGTGTGTGTGTGTGTGTGTGTGTGTGTGTGTGTGTGTGTGTGTGTGTGTGTGTGTGTGTGTGTGTGTGTGTGTGTGTGTGTGTACGTGTACGTGTGTACGTGTTTGTGTGTGTGTCACTCCAAAGGCAGCATTGGACAAATGGCTCCACCTCAGTGGTGTGAAAGTGTGGTTAAAGAGGGGGTTTAAAAGTACAGGACGCAGCAGCATTTGCTTTTTATATTGATCCTTTGTAAGAACAGCTTGTGAGCTAAGAAGTTTTCCTCTAAGTATGTAACATATTTTTCTGTCTTATATAAGGTTCACCAGGAGAGAATAGTGCACAGTGTTTTTTTCTGCAACCGAATCTGGACCTGAAACAGAGGACTAACCATCCCTGGTGGCCCTAGCGTATGACTCAATATACATTGGGAGGTGAAGAATTAGTGGACAAGACCAAAACAAGAATGTATAGCGTGGGGGTAGGGAAGCAACATATGCCATGTGTTATAGAGAGAGGGCAAGGAGTGCATATAACAGGAAAATGTGTTATTACTGTTCTATTACACTGTGATTAGTTAGTATAGACAGACACCTTTTCTCCATTTGGGATGAGGATGATACATTTGTTTGACTGACAACATTCAGATTATTTTATTTGAAGTGCGTCTCATTTCCTATTTCTTAGGTTTTTGGACCCCGTTTGTATCGTAGAGACTTGTGTCACTATAAGCCCACTATGGTAAGCCCACTAATGGTGTTAGCCGTTGGCTTAAATCCAAAATCCCTGTCAACATTATTTGTGTCCATCAATAGTATAATGAAATGGAAGTTTGGATGATTGTAGCGTTCCCTCCACAGGGGCAAGTAGTCTGTTATGAATTGTCTGAATGAACCAAGGCTTCATCAGTTGAGGGGGGTCGGGCACTGAGTAACAGCTGGGTCTGACATGAAGTGTGTATTGTATAAAGGAGTGTGTGTGTGTGTGTGTGTGTGTGTGTGTGTGTGTGTGTGTGTGTGTGTGTGTGTATGTGTGTGTATGTGTGTGTGTGTGTGTGTGTGTGTGTGTGTGTGTGTGTGTGTGTGTGTGTGTGTGTGTGTGTGTGTGTGTGTGTGTGTGTGTGTGTGTGTGTGTGTGTGTGTGTGTGTGTGTAAAGGGCAAAAGAGCGCCTGGTTTTCCCCAATGGTTTTGTAGAGGGAGTGGCAAGTAATACAGACTCTGGCCCTGGTTCTCGTGAGACAGGTATTTCAGTGGTAAAATAAACAAGCACAACATGTGTCTGTGGCTCATGTTAGTTTTTGTGTGTTTGTGTATGTGTGTGTGTGTGTGTGTGTTTATGTGTTTTAAAAGAAAAAAAATATTCAGTGGTATTGAGTTGAGCTACATCTGCCCCAGCCTTCACAAGAATACAGAGCCCACCACATGTGTGGCTTCACAAACCAAGGGTGAGATGTTCACTTCGTTTCCTGACCTGCTCTTTCCTCCCTCACCTCGTTTCTACTGTTCTGCTGTTGTAATGATTTTTTATGCCGATTCGAAGTTGATGTTATTGCTGTCATACATTTGTATCTACGTTGTTTTTTACCCTCCCCTCTCAGCTATGAGCAGTTTATGACAAAAGGTTACCATGTCCTAGATTTACTAGGCTTTTGCACCTGTGGAAAGGCCTTACCACCACTTCTTCTGTAAAAGCGTGAAATTCTGTTTTATGTAAGTATTGCCATCTTTGCACTGTAGCATTGTACGGGGGTGTGGTTTACCTATAGGCCTACGCAAAGTATGAAAAGCTATTTTAAGCGTGGAACCCCATCCTCCTAACCCTAAAGCACCCTCTCCTCCACCCACGCTTTCCTGGGCTCCCTCTCTCTACAGTTGTACAGCTCCCCTTTCTCAGCAGGTAGGCCCCGTGCAGCCACCCACGCATCAGGTACAGTGTGCACAACCTGGGGCTTCCTGTTATGACTATGGTTTCCTGTTTCCTGTAACAAATGCAACAAACTCCCAATAGTGCAGATCTGGGACCAGCTTGCCATAATTACTGCCAAAATAAATTATTACAAGAAAAAACACAAAACTGATCTTAGATCAGTGCAGAAGGGCAACTTAATTCGAAAGCAATAAAATTACTTCTGTGGCGATGTTTGGAAAGAGGTGTTGTTGCCATAACATGCAAGCGAACGATAGAGAGATAGAAAGAGATGAAGATGGGTGGGGGTTGAAGGCTATGTAAGGAGAGCGAGTGAGGGGGGGGATGAGGGGTGCCAAGGGAGCACTGAAGCAACAATAACAGCAGTGTGTCTGCCCGTGGGTGAAGTTACTGCTTGCCAAAAATATAAAATAACATCCTTCGTGCTCAATGACACATATGCTGCCATTGCAACCCCCCCGTCAGGCTACCTCTTGCTCTTTTTCTCTCCCTCTCTAGCTCAACGGGGGTCAAAAGAATCACCGTTAACCAGCATGCATCTCTCTTGCTCCCCGTAGCGGGTCTGGCTTGCACCATGCTGTGTGTTTGGTGATGATGTACGTTAATCACTGTTTAACAACAACCACACCCTTCACCCTCTGACAGAGACAACATTCTGTCATGACAATGGACAAAAGCATTCCTCTATTTTTCATTTATCCATCTAAGCATTCATGCATAGGCCTATTCACCCTCTAATGATGGACCCCCATTACCCTTTCCTGTTTTCACAGAACGTGATTAGAGGTGCAATATACCTCTCTCTACTCTTCTCTGTCTCTCTTTTCCACTTGCTTTTTCCTCATCTTCCCCTCCCCCTTTCTTGCAGATTGGAATTCATTAGCAATCAAAGAGCTACTGACGAACGCAGGAACTTAATTACCCTCTAATTTGCATATTTGCATATTAATGACTGCAGACTTTGCTGTTTTACTGCCGCAGTGGCTTAGAGCAACCCACCACCCCATCTCCCTCATAGCCCCCGTCCTCTCTACGTTCTAGAATTACCCCACCACACAAACGTGTGCACACACACACAGACTTACATACAAAAACCTGCACACACTCTGCTAGAATCTGAGCTCTTTAAGCTTTAGACTTATCCCCAACACACGCATACACACACGCTCAAGCGTGAGTGTACACACAAAACCTACACAATCAACATCCTTAGCACATAGCTAAGGTGGGCTGTGGGGAATTTGTTGACTCTACTGAAGTGGCCTTTGAAGGGATATGATACAATTGTTTTTAGACACTAATCTAAGGTCAGGTTTGCTGTTTTCCCTCTTGGTAAACTGGTCCTAGATCTGTGCTTGAGGACAACTTCTACCCTGAGCGCCTCTGAATTGCTATACTTCCCCCTAGTGGTATCATGAGTGTTTTACCACAATGTAGCAAACAGTTGCAAAAATATTGCTACCGAAACAAGAGTTTATTTTACAAATTCAGGTAGGTGCCTCCCCGTTTCATTCCTAGTGAATACACCCCAGGGTACCAGTAGTTCATATCATGCCATGAAAGACAATCCCTTTAGAATTTGCTTTCAATAGTTTTTATAAAAAATAAGGAGACTGTGTTCTGTTGTGACAATACATAACATTATTGACAATTATGACATGTAAACAAAGTTTTTGATGTTTTTGACATGGTACAAAACATCCATAGTTTTAAACCATTGTTGAGAAGAAATACACAAAGAGAAGCAAAGAAAGCAGCGAAAGGCCCTCGACCCCCCCCCCCCAGGACACAGAAACGCACTTATTTTATGGCAGATCCATGCCCTGCTGTATACATGCTTTTATATACACTAAGTGTACAAAACATGAAGAACTCATGCTCTTTCCATGACAGACTGACCAGGTGAATCCAGGTGAAAGCTATGATCCCTTACTGATGTCACTTGTTAAATCCACTTTAAATCAGTGTAGACGACGTTTCCAGTACCTTGGTGTTCACATCACCAATAAACTATCATGGTCCAAACTCACCAAGAAAGTAATGAAGAGAGCACGACAACGCCTTTTCCCCTTCAGGAGACTGAAAAGATTTGGCATATGTCCCCCGATCCTAAAAAAGTTCTACAGCTGCACCATCGAGAGCCTCCTGACCGCTTGCAACACCACCTGGTATGGCGACTTCTCGGCAACCGACTGTAAGGCGCTATAGAGGGTAGTGCATATAGCCCAGTACATCACTGGGGCCAAGCTTCCTGCCTCCAGGACCTATATACTAATCGATGTCAGAGGAAGGCCCAAATAATTGTCAAAGACTCCAGTCATCCAAGTCATAGACTGTGCTCTCTGCTACCACACGGCAAAGGGTACCGGAGCACCAAGTCTAGGTCCAAAAGTCTCCTTAACAGCTTCAACTCCCAAGCCATAAGACTGCTGAACAATTAATCAAATGGTCACCCGGACTATTTGCATTGACACCCCCCACCTTTGTTTTACACTGCTGCTACTCACTGTTTATCTATGCATAGTCACTTTACCCAACCTACATGTACAAATGACCTCGACTAAGCTGTACCCCCACACATTGACTCGGTACCGGTACCCCCTGTATATAGGCTCATTATTGTTATTTTGTGTTACTTTTTAATTTTTTAAAACTTTGTGACAAATACAGTTTGATTGATTTGAAGGGGAGGTGACAGGTTAAAGAAGGATTTTTAAACCTTGAGACATGGATAGTGTATGTGTGGCATACAGAGTGTGAATGGCAATGACAAAAGATTTGAGAGCCTTTGAACAGGGTATGGTAATATGTGTCAGATGCACCGGTTTGTGTTAAGAACAGCAACGCTGCTGGGTTTTTCACACTCAACAGTTTTCTATGTGTATCAAGAATGGTCCACCACCCAAAGGACATCTAGCCAACTTGACACAACAGTGGGAAGCACTGGAGTCAACATGGGCCAGCATCCTTGTAGAGACCATGCCGCAACGAATTGATGCTGTTCTGAGTGCAAAAGGTGGGGCAGCTCAATATTAGGAAGGTGTTCTTAATGTTTCGTACACTCAAGTGTATATTACGGCAGTGTTTCCCAACTCCAGTCATCGAGTACCCACAATTCTCAATGAGTTGAATCAGGTGAGTTTGTCCGGCGTTACAACAAACATGTGTGCTGTTGGGGGTACTTGAGGACAGGTGTTGGGAAACACTGTATTAGCAGATATAGATATAAATTACTCTGGTTAAGGTGTGTTCATCTCCCAACACAGGTCAGGCATGCATCTCTCCTACAGCCAAAGGGGTGGAGGGAGACTGGTCAGGACACAGACACTAGGGCTGCATCTCAATAGTCTAAATGGCATCCTCTTCTAGTATAATTTCCTTTAACGTCACTGATGCACATTTGTGGCCTGCTGGAGGTCATTTTG
Source organism: Salvelinus fontinalis (assembly GCF_029448725.1). Classification (NCBI taxonomy): domain Eukaryota; kingdom Metazoa; phylum Chordata; class Actinopteri; order Salmoniformes; family Salmonidae; genus Salvelinus; species Salvelinus fontinalis. The sequence goes on from NC_074690.1 coordinate 40,318,849, forward strand.
CAGGGCTCTGGCAGTGCACCTCCTTGCACAAAGGCGGAGGTAGCGGTCCTGCTGCTGGGTTGTTGCCCTCCTACGGCCTCCTCCACGTCTCCTGATGTACTGGCCTGTCTCCTGGTAGCGCCTCCATGCTCTGGACACTACGCTGACAGACACAGCAAACCTTGCCACAGCTCGCATTGATGTGCCATCCTGGATGAGCTGCACTACCTGAGCCACTTGTGTGGGTTGTAGACTCCGTCTCATGCTACCACTAGAGTGAGAGCACCGCCAGCATTCAAAAGTGACCAAAACATCAGCCAGGAAGCATAGGAACTGAGAAGTGGTCTGTGGTCACCACCTGCAGAATCAGTCCTTTATTGGGGGTGTCTTGCTAATTGCCTATAATTTCCACCTTTTGTCTATTCCATTTGCACAACAGCATGTGAAATTTATTGTCAATCAGTGTTGCTTCCTAAGTGGACAGTTTGATTTCACAGAAGTGTGATTGACTTGGAGTTACATTGTGTAGTTTAAGAGTTCCCTTTATTTTTTTGAGCAGTGTAGATGAAGTGCAGATGTGTTTACATGCTCAGGAAGCTGAAATAGGTCTCGCTTAGTTTGTGACGTCAAGTATCCCGAAGGAGTATATTTCTGCATAACCTCTGTTCAAAAGGGTTCTGGTGTTACAGCAACGCAAAACATAGTGGCTTCAGAAAGTACCCACCCCTTGCCTTTTTCCACATTTTGTGTTACAAAGTGGGATTAAAATTGATCTGTCATTCTTTGTCAATGATCTACACAATACACTGATGTCAAAGTGGAAGAAATGCTTTTTTTTTGTTGAGTATTCAACCCTGAGTCAATACAATTTAGTCACCTTTGGCAGCATTTACAGCTGGGAGTCTTTCTGGGCAAGTCTTAAGAGCTTAGCACAATATTTTCCCATAATAAAGAAAAAAAGGTTGATCATGAGACAGCTATAAATCTTGCCATAGATTTAAGCTGATTCAAGTCAGAACTAGGACACCCAGGAACATGCAATGTCATCTTGGTAAGCAGCTCGTGTAGATTTGGCCGTGTGTTTTAGGTTACTGTCCTGCTGAAAGGTGAATTTGTCTCCCAGTGTCTGTTTGAAAGCAGACTGAACCAGGTTTTCCTTTAGGATTTGTACGTGCTTAGCTATATTCCGTTTCTTTTTAGCCTTAAAATAATATAGTCCTTGCCGACAAGCATACCCATATACAGCCACCACCATGCTTGAAAATATGGAGAGATACTCAGTGATGTGGTTTCCCTCAAATATAACACTTTGTACTCAACAAAGTACATTTCTTCACCACTTTTGCAATATTACTTCAGCGCCTCACTGCAAATAGGATGCATGTTTGGAATTATTTTAAATTCTGTAAAGGCTTTTCTTTTCACTCATTTATGTTAAGCTATCCTCAGTTATCTTCAATCACTGTTTTAAAAAGCACCATTGGCCTCATGGTGAAATTCCTCTCCAGCAACTGATTTAGGAAGGGCGCCTGTATCTTTGAAGTGACTGGATGTATTGATATAGCATCCAAAGTGTAAAAATTCATAACTGCACCATGCTCACCGAGTTATTTAATGTCAGTTTTAATTTTTACCCATCTACCAATAGGTGCCCTTCTTTGCAAACCGTAGGAAAACCTCCCTGGTCTCTGGTTGAAATTCACTGCTCAACTGAGGGACCTTACTGTGGACCATGATTTTTACAATTCTGTATAGCAGTGAGTCCATGCACCTTATTAAGCACATTCACACCTGAACTTTAGGCTTGCCATAAATAAATAAAAAATGTTTTGGAAACTTGAGTAAAGACATTTCAGCTTTTAATTTTTAATACATTGAGAAACAATTCCACTGACATTATGGGGTATTTTGTGTAGATCAGTGACAAATCTAAACTTAATCCATTTTAAATTCAGGCTGTAACAAAATGTGGACAAAGTCCAGGGATGTGAATATTTTCTGAAGGCACTGTAGATACATGTCAAAACCAAAACTTTGCCAACTGTGAAGATTGTGAGTTAAGAGTTCACCGCCTGAGTCTGTATACATCTCGTCCAGGGTAATGAAGCTCCCTGATGCCACACTATTGATACTGCAGACTACAACAGCCAGACCGCTTTGACGGTCTGATAGGGGAATCAGACAGTGAGGGGTTGCCCTAACCACACCATTGAAGCAATGTTAAGGTTGTAACTTTGGGCTTGTTTCTGACAGAGGAGAGTGACTGACAAGGGCCAGTTCATACCAGGATCACCTGAGAGGAAAGGGGGCTGACAAGGAAAGTGTTTTTGTAAACATGTGGTTGTAGAGGCTGCTTGTGTATCCACAGGCCACTGTGTGTGTGTGTGTCTAGTCTGCAGTGCTTGGGGGAGTGCTGGGTTGGTTCAGCCCAATGGTTTTACAGAGCCAGCCAGCAAAGTCCACCTCCTCTACCTCAGCGCGCTTGATAAACGTGTGGCTCTGAAACAAAGGGATACATGGCTCAGTACAAAACTACATCTGTGGCACCAGCATGCATAGTAAAATATCTAACCAGTCCAATTCTGGTTATTGTCAGGCAGTTGACAAGAAAGCACGAAACTCACCATCAGCATATCCAGGTCAGCCCGGTCTGTTGGGTTCTTGATGAGACTGAAGCACAAGAAAGTCACAGTAGTCATAGATCTAACAAAGCAGTGAGATCTAATGACTTTAATGCTGAGGACCACTTTGGAAACAAGTTTGACTTTACACTCGTACCCATATACACCGGTTGAAAATTGCAGATTTGGGCCCTAATGTGCACCTAAAATTGGAACAGTGTCTGTACAGGAACATGCTATAAATGACAGAACTCAGGCTCTGCACTTCAGTGCTGTAGAGGTTTGGCTGACAGCCTTTAACAAGTAGTCACCCCCATCCCTCCCACTAATTGGGCAACTTTTGAACAATGTTCTGTTGTTCGAGTGAGGGAAATGCTGTAAATTAAGACTATTTTGAAAGATGAGACGTTGAGGATTACCATCTTTGATGTCACGCAAGCAGGCCAAACACCCTAGTCCAAATGTGCACTTCCCATTTATTCCTGTATCAAACTCATGTCATACAGTATCGTTTGCCGTCACCATCTTTGATATACAGTGGTAAGATGACGTGTCATACCCTGGGTGGTTCTGAACAGAATGAGCCTGTTCGTCTATTGAAAACTCGCTGTGGAACACGCACGCATGACTCGGGCGCATCAAAATTACCATTGGTTTCTCTGAATAGCCTTGCGGAAGCACAAAACTATATTTTATAACTTAGCTGTGAACACTTGAGGTTTGTGGCCACTTTGAGACAAGTTAGTCCTCCTTCAAACCCTTGCAAAAAAAATAATTATAAAATATTCATACATGTTTCATCTACCCCCACATATTCTTGTCATATTACTGAATTTATCCAGAGTATTTTCAGACTTTGTTATCAGCAAATCTGCCAAAAAGTACAATAAAATGTACAAAATCAAGTGTAGTGTTTGGATTCAGTCTTGTCAGGTGAACCGTTGTCCTCAACTTAGCTAATAACGGGCCGATACTCCACTGCTCCCTTTCAATTTCTATCATGCATTTCATATTTCTGAAAAACATTTCAATTACACCCCATCCCGATAGGCCAATTCCCTCGAGTGTAAAGGGTTAAGCGCCATCCTCTGGGAATTTATTGTATATCTTGTTGTATACCCAAATAAATGCAATTCAATAAATCAAGACATTGTATTCTTTAAATCATGCAGACCGAGGGAGACTTACCATCTAGTCACAAAGTCATGGAAATCAGAAGTGAATACTCCATGGGGCAGTTCAGGGGGAGGCTGGAACAAGATAATCAGAATATAAACAGCCCATCTATACACTATGCCTTGGATATAGATTTGGTCATATCTTAGTACCAAACAGCCCATTACAATAATTTGTATTATTCCATGGCCATGAGGGGTGGTATCCTCAGCAGTGCTCACCTCGTTGACAATGTAGTCCAGCAGCTCAAAGATGGCCATCATAGGACCATGGCCTGCAAGACAGTGAAACATTACTGAGATCAATTGTACAAATAAGTTCATTCTAACCATCTGGAGGAGATACTCTGTTCTCACTGCTGGCAGGTCTGCCCCCGGGGGGTTTGGGTGAGGTGCTGCGGTGCATGACTCCCTCGGTCCCATCCATGATGGGCCGGCCGAAGATGGTCTCCAGCTCCTTGGCGTCAGGAGGGGGGATGGGGTACCGGCCGATAGACAGCTCCACCAGAGACAGGCCCATACTCCACAGGTCAGACTGAACAGAGTAATGGGTGCCCTGCAATCGCTCCGGCTGTTGGTTAGAGACAAATAAATGGATTACACAGAGACACAGACACAGACACAGACACAGAGACAAACAGGTGTACACACCGCCATGTAGGAGCGTGTTCCCACAAAGGAGTTGGCCATGGAGTCTATGAGCTGTCCACTCACACCAAAGTCACACAACTTGATCTCCCCAAGAGAGTTCACCAGGATGTTAGAGGGCTTCACATCTGGGGGAGGGATGGGATGTCAGTGAGTGCGGGCAACCACATACAAGACAGACAAAGGCAGATCTGTAAATCAAACTGCATAACATAAATCAACGTGTACCTCTGTGCATGATCTGGTGTTTTTCTCGTATATAGGCTAACCCTCTGAGAACCTGTGAAGAGGATAAAACGTTTTGGGGTAAGTCTCTTAAAATAAAAATGGCACTGGAAAGCTAGCCATCTGACTGGCACCATCTTTAGGCTATGTAGCTGGTTCTGGTACTCACCGCAATGCTGACTTTCCCTAGGATCTCCTCAGGGATCCTCTTGGCCTCCTTCAGCACCTGGTCCAGGGAGCCCCCATCCTGTAGGGAGAGAGGAGAGCCACTCACAACCACCGCACTGCCATACGTCAACAGTAGGGCAAGGTCTGAGTCTACCTGCATTACATTTGCAACTTACCCATCTCCCCCAAAATATTTCCCTTGCTCTTGAAAGGCACTCAACCCCGACTCCACCCCCCCCCCCCATTCTCACCATGTGTTCCATGCAGATGCTGATTTCTCCGTCGCTGTAGAAGGCCCCGTAGAAACTAACGATGTAGGGCGAGTTTAACTCATGTAGCAACTGAGGGAGACAGAGCCGGGGGGGGGGGGTTACCAACAGGGGAATAGCCTTAACTCAGATTTGACAATTATTGATATCCCTAACAGTGAATAAAACATTTCACATTGTGGAGTACTACATTTTTGTATATTTGAAGTTAAATCACAACAAAAGCAGCACCTGTAGCTCTCTGACGATCTTGTTTCTGATGGCTGGCTTGATCTCCAGATGGATCAGCTAAGGACAGGGAGGAGGGATGAATACAACACACAAAATCTAAACAGCTTTGTCGCATCACTAGTAGCCATTAGTAGGCTATGCTGGTTTTGAATCAAAATGGCTGTCTAATTGTTTTATTGTAACAGTGTTGCTTCAGTCCCTCTCCTTGGCCCAACCTGGGCTTGAACCAGTCACCCAAGAAGCATCATTACGCATCCCTCCACATAAGCCACAGCCCTTGCAGAGGAAGGGAAACTACTACTTATGTCCCAGAGCGAGCATGAAACTAACTAGCCAGCCATTTCACACTGATTACACTAGCATGAGAGATGTCCAGTCTGAGAAATAATTAAAATATCCAACCCCTATACTCTAAATACACAAGGATCAGACAGGTGTAAGCAATATAAGCTACAGGCAATTCCATGGAGACTCACTCACTTTAAAACATTTCAAACAAAAGCAATTGATTTCAGTTGAACAAAACCATAGAACATTATGCACAAGGACTACTATAACATACACATGTACTGGAAAAGCTGTACACATGCAAAGTTTGGTAACAGAATTACTGTAAAAGCTAACTCAGTTTAACAAACTTTGCATCTGTACAGTTTACAGAATTTGTTACAGTAGTCCTTGTGCATAGAGTAAATATTCGTATGTACTGCATACATTTGTCAAAGTAGTCATTGTGCATGGAGTTATGGTTTGTTAACTTTAAAATCAGTTGTTTGGCATACATTTTAAACTGAAAAAGTCTCAGGTGCAACTCCACGGTAACGGAGTTATGCCATCTAAACCACTGGTTGTCCAAGTGGACTTCCCCTCAATCTGATAACGTTCTTAGATCTGGAAGGATTGGGAGAGCGTCACACTTGGTCCCATTCAGACAATTGTGAACTCAGTGGGTTGCTTATTTTGTTTGTGCATTGAGTACACGCCAAAGGAACTCAGACCACTCAAGAGCCCCCGAAGCGAACCAAAACTGACATCGAGAGGTGGTATGAGTTCATTTCCCTTTTTTAGGGCAATGTGTTCAAAGCTCCCCAGGTTCGCTTGTCATTATTCCCACAGCAACACCGTTTCCCCTGCCATAACTATTCACATTGGAACCAAAGCAGAGATGTGAAAGTTCGCCAAAAACGCTATAAAAAGTGCTGTTTTTGGATATTGATTAGCGAGTCAAAGAAATTCCAAAATGTCTGGAGTGTTTTGATTATTTGTTTGCAATATGTGAACTATAGGCTAAGAGAGCTTCAAACTGTTTACTTGAATAGTGTGATTAGACATTTGGTGAGAATCAGTGATTTAGCCATTTTTTTAACCCACGGTTCAATTTAAAGAGAACAGATCAGTTATTTTTAAGAATACTATGTGAAACCACCCTAAGGGGGGGGGGGGGGGGGGGGGGGGGGTCGACTTCATACTGGCAGCGGCATTCACACCACTCACTTTTCTGGCCATGACCAGGCCTGAGGGTTTGTGGCACACCTTGTTGACCACGCCTCCATTGCCAGTGCCCAGCTCACAGATGCGGTGGAAGTCATCGTCTTTCAGCTCGCCCACTTTGGCTTTCTGGGTGAGGAAAGCCTCCAAGTGCTTCATCTGCTGCTCATCTAGATCCAACTCTTCCAGCGTCTTCTGTAGAGCCTCCAGATTAGCCCTGAGAGGGAGGGATGAGGATGAATTAGCTCACGGTTAAGACTTTGAAAGTAGAGGGGGACTTGAAGTGCATCTGTTGAACAGTAGCCAGCTGGCTAAGCAATTACACTTAGAGGCAGCAGTGATGGTCATAGAGGTGGACAATCCCTCACCACCAGTGGGAGTGATGTTTAGGGGCACTGGTCTTCTTTGGGGCCATGTTTTGGAGAATAATTTGATCACTAAATAAAGCTGCTCCTAAACAGCGTAAAACTTATTGATCCCAAATTACCATCTGCAGATCAAACAATCCAGAAAGCCAACTGACTGCCTAGCTATCAAATTAGCCTGTGCATCTATCAAATCAAAACAGGTGACAAGGTGGTTACCTAACTAAGCTGTCTGTTATCTGGTCTAATTCACCAAGCTAATTTGTTGACTTAAGATGGCTGGATAAATTATCTAATTATTGGCATACAGGCACTAGCTAGCAAGCTAACAAAACAACTAGTAAGAAAAGTAACGTCAGCTAACTTGTAAATAATTTTCCAAATCGGGGGTAAAAAAAAAAAAAAAGAAAGACCAACGTCAGCTAGCAACATCAAATGTATTTGGACCACAGGCACATTTTTATACCGAATGCCTTTAGCTAACATTAGCTAACTAGCCAACAACCTCACTGTGGTCCTTGCCAAAACAGTCTAGGCCTAGCAGAACGTCCAGAAGGTGAGGACTGTAGGAACCAATAAATTACTGTTCCTGCCGGGTGTTCTGTACACCGAATGGCAAAATTTGGCCAGGGTTGCCAGGTCCAAATAAAACACAATTGTCACTTAACCTGCTCAAAAAAGGTCTAAAAAGTAGCAGTTGCTACATTTATACAATAAACACTTTCTACTTTACATAATCCTTAATTAGCACGATAACGTTAGAAGCAAACGATTGAATATGTTGCAAGAGAAAATAATTCGCCCTTAATTAAAACCTCCTGGCGCACAGATCCCTTTAACGGGATCATTTTCATAAACAACCGCTGAATTGCAGAGCACCAAATTAAATTGTTATTATTTTTTTCATGAAATCACAAGTGAAATATACCAAAACACAGCTTAGCTTGTTGGTAATCCACCCATCGTGTCAGATTTGAAAATATGCTTTACAGCGAAAGCAATCCAAGCGTTTGTGTGAGTTTATCGATCACTAGACAAAACATTACGAACAGCTAGCAGCAATGTAGATTGTCGCGAAAGTCAGAAAAGCAATAAAATGAATCGCTTACCTTTGATGATCTTCGGATGTTTGCACTCACGAGACTCAGAGTTAAACAATTAATGTTCCTTTTGTTCAATAAATATTATTTTTATATCCAAAAACCGCCATTTGGTTGGTGCATTATGTTCAGAAATCAACAGGCTCGAGCAGTCATGAAGGGCAGACAAATTACAAATAGTATCTGTAAAGATTGTAGAAACATGTCAAATGTTTTTTTATGATCAATCCTCAGGTTGTTTTTAACAAATAATCAATAATATTTCAACCGGACGGTAAACTACTCAATAAAAGAGAAAGAAAATGTTGAGCTACAACGAATCGAAGGACATTCCGCTAGCCACTGACCCGTTTTGATAAATCTCGCTTATTTTTCAGAAAAAAAGCTTGAAAATATGTCTAAAGACTGTTCACACCCTGAGGAAGCCATAGGAAAAGGATTCTGGTTGATATCCCTTTAAATGAAGGAAAGGCAGGCAATGGAAAAGGGATTTTTCAAAATTAGAGGCACTTCCGGGTTTCGCCTGCAAATTCAGTTCTGTTATACACAGACAATATTTTGACAGTTTGAAACTTTAGTGTTTTCTATCCTAATCTGTCAATTATATGCATATTCTAGCATCTGGGCCTGAGAAATAGGCAGCTTACACTGGGAACCGTTTTTTCCCCAAACATAAAAATTCTGCCCCCTAGCTTCAAGAGGCACAATGGGTTATGGTACATGGCCAAAATACTGTACCAGGGCTAAGGGCTGCGCTTAAGTACGATGTAACAGTGCCTGGATACAGCAGTTAGCCATGGTTTATCAGCCATATACCACAAACCATGGGGTGGGTGCCTTACTGCTGTTCAGTGGTGACCAGTCATTCAGGGCAGGTGAGGCAGTGTCACATCAAACAAGGTAAAAAAAAAAAAAAAGATATCAATGACTTAATAAAGCCTCCATACAAACATGGGTCTCTTTGCTTTCTTGAAGGCAGCGCCAAAATGCAGGTGTTCCAGCCTAGCTCAATTCTTTCTGTTGTGGGGCAGCCAGAGGAAAACAGTAGGGGTTGGTAATGTTCTGTAGTTGCGCTGTCATTGGCTCAGTTCTCACTCATGGGGACACTACATCACCTTGGTGCCCATCCAAGGCTCAAGGTCATTGGTAACATTAACACAGATAACATCACATCAAATATCTACAGTAGCTTTGATTGATCATGTCAGTCTTAACTAGCAGTCATGAATCAAGTTGACAATCTACTAGCAAATCTTTTAATCCTCATCATATGAGAAAAGAAATTATAGATAACGTGTCGGTGCTCAGCCATAAAAATTACACCATTTGGAAATCGCATGTTCAACAATGAGTGGTTTATAAAGACTCAGTGGTTAACTGCAAGCATTGCAAAGCAATCACTAGCTTGCTATTCAGTGGAGTGTGTGTGGTACCAAATCTCAGTTTAAAGGTTATTTTCCTAGATTAAAATGATAAACATTGGCCATGCTGTCAATCCAGCATGATTTCTACCGTGGTCAAAACTGTTAACTCACTGAAGTCAGATTTCCCAGCTCTGAGTTCAAGACAACTGGGAAACACAAAAAAACAAGCTCCGACTGGGTAAATATGTTTTGAACGGTCATTGAACTCAGAATTGTAAGTATTGAGCACGGGCCTCTTTCTAGAGCTACAACCTGAAGAGCCATCTCAGACTGGCCAATAATATATTTTAAAAAACGATTCAGATGGGCAAGACAGACACTGGACAGAGGAAGGTTTGAAAAAAAAAAAAAATAGACAAAAAAAAATCTAAGTTTGAGGTGTTCGGAGCAAAGAACATTCGTGAGACGCAGAAATAAACAAGTGCTTGACGCCATCTGTCTTGCATGGTGGAGGCAATGTGATGATCTGGGGGTGCTTTGGTGGTAGTGGGAGATTTGTACAGGGTAAAGGGATCTTGAAGGAGGAAGGCTAACACCATACCCTATAGACGTCGCATAATTGGAGTCAATTTCCCCCTACAACAGGACAATGATCCAAAGCACAACGCCAAACTATGCAAGAACTATTTAGGGAAGAAGCAGTCAGCTGGTCTATAATGGAGTGGCCAGCACAGTCACCGGATCTCAACCCTATTGAGCTGCTGTGGGACCAGCTTGACTGTATGGTATGTATGAAGTGCCCATCAAGCCAAGCCAACTTGTGGGAGGTGCTTCAGGAAGCATGGGATGAACTCTCTTCAGATTACCTCAACAAATTGACAACTAGAATGCCAAAGGTCTGCAGGGCTGTAATTGCAACAAATGGAGGATTTTTTTGACGAAAGCAAAGTTAAGACTATTATTCAATTAAACATATTTATAACCATGCCAATGTCTTGACTATATTTCCTATTCATTTTGCAACTCATTTCATGCATGTTTATGGAAAACAAGGACTTTAAGTGACCAAACTTTTGAACGGTAGTGTGAGAATGCCATTTGACTAAAACTCCCTCTTCAACTGGATCCTGGACTTCCTGACAGGCTGCCCCCAGGTGGTTAGAGTTGGCAAAAGCACATCTACCATGCAGAACCCCTCAGGGGTGCGTGCCTAGTCCCCTCCTGTACTACCACTATTGCGTGGCCAAGCACAACACCACCATTAAGTTTGCTGATGACAGTGGTAGGCCCGATTACCAACAACAATGAGACAGCCTATAGGGAGGTCAGACCTGGCAGTGTGGTGCCAGGACAACAACCTCTCAACACAAGCAAGACAAAGGAGATGATTGTGGACCACAGGAAAAGGAGGGCCAAACAGGCCCCCATTAACATTGACGGGGCAGTAGTGGAGCGGGTTGAGAGTGTCAAGTTCCTTGGTGTCCACATCACTAACAAACTATCATGGTCCAAACACAACAAAAGTCGTGAAGCGGGCACGACAACACCCCCCCCCCCCCTCCCCCCCATGAGACTGAAAAGATTTGCCATGGGTCCTCAAAGTTCTACACCTGCACCATCGCAGCATCCTGACCGGCTGCGTCACCACCTGGTATACCAACTGCTCGGCATCCGACCATAAAGCACTACAGAGGGTAGTGCGTACGACCCAGGACATCACTGTGGCCAAGCTTCCTGCCATCCAGGACACACACATGGCAGTAACAAAGGCCACCCCAAAAATTGTCAAAGACTCCCAACTCAGACTTCTGCTACCACACGGCAAGCGGTACTGGAGTGCCAAGTCTAGGTCCAGAAGGCGCCTTCACAGCTTCAACTCCCAAGCCATAAGCCTGCTGAACACCGAAGCAAATGGCCACCTGGATGATTGACAAATACAATTTAAATTTGACATCCGCACTGAGCTAAAGGCTAAAGCTGCCACTTTCAAGGAGCGGGACACTAATCCGGACGCTTTAAAGAAATCCTGCTACGACCACTGAAGAACCATCACAGGCAAAGCGTCAATACAGGACTAACATAAAATCCTACTGCGCTAGCTCTGACACTCAATGGGTCTGTAGTGAATATCAATAAGGAATTAATATGGTCCACACACACGCACTGTTGTGCCCTCTAAACAACTGCCCCCCCCCCCCCCTCCAGATGCCGACAAGATTTGGCCTGGGCTTTTAGAGCGTCAACATTTCTACAGATGCACCATTGATACCATCTTGACTGGCTGCGTCGCTGCCTGGTACAGCAACTGCAAGGCACCCGGCAGCAAGACGCTACAGAGGGTGGTGAGTACAGCCCTGTACATCACTGGAACTGAGCTCACTGCCATCCAGGACCTCTATACCAGGCGGTGTCAGAGGAAAGCCCCAGAAATTGTTAAGAACGCCAACTACCCAAGCCATAGACTGTTCTCTGCTACCGCATGGCAAGCGGTATCAGTGCAGCAAGTCTGGAACCAACAGGACCCTGAACTGCTTCTACCGCAAGGCATAAGACTGTGCCCTCCATTATTGGAAAAAATTAATTAGAAAGGTTAACCCAAGATAAGCTAGCAGTGTTATTAAAAGTCTTATTGAAACATTTGGTAAAAGTCTTACAAAAACCTCAGTAGCCTATCATTTGTTCTCAGAGTGTTAATAAAACCTCCCAGGAAAACTTAAGGAACCAGAGCAAAATGTTATCAGAACCTCCTTGCAACCTATAAATGAATGTTCCCAGAATATTCAACATTTTCACTTCGGTTCTCAGAATGTTAGAAAACATTTCATTTTAACAGTTAGGAAAGGTATGCTTCATTGCCACAACCAATGTTCCCACAACTTCCAAGGAAACAAGATGTGCTAGCTGGGTTCTGCCTTTTCAAAATCATATGGCACACAACATAAGCGATATGGCACTAACTTTGACCATAAAAATGTCTATAGAAGTTATCGTGAACTGGTAAGTGGAGGTCAACCACTAACAAATATTACAATGACTGTAGATAAATTAGTACCATGGTTCAATTTCTCATTTATGACCTACTGTGTGATAATCTGGACTTGACCATCCATGGTGTTCAGAAGCAGACGACAGGCCAGCAGAGAAGAGGCTGATTATCCCAAAAAAAGTATGTATGGCAGGATTGTGTTGTAAACTCCTGAAAACAGAAAGAGCAAGTTGATTTCAGATGTAGGATCTTAAATTTGAGCCAGTTCGCAGCAACAGGAAATGTGACTTATTAGTGCCTTCAAAAAGTATTCATAACCCGACTTATCCAACATTGTGTGGCTTAATTCAAAATGGATTAAATAAAACATTTCTACACACAATACCATAAGTGAAGACATTTGAAATTTATTGACAATGAAATACAAAAATCTAATTTACAAAGTATTCACACCAATGAGTCAATACTTTGTATAAGCATCTTTGGCAGTGATTACAGCTTTGAGGTGTCTTAGGTATGTCTATCAGCTTTGCACATCTGGATTTGGGAGACTTCTCCCATTCTTCGTTGCAGATTCTCACTCTGTTAAACTAGATGCGCTGCAGTGAACAGCAATCTTCAAGTCTTTCCACAGATTTACAATGGCATTCAAGTCTGGCCTTTGACTGGGCCACAAGAACTTTCACATTCTTGTTCTGAAGCCATTCCAGCATTGCTTTGGCTGCATGCTTGGAGTCATTGCTCTGTTCGAACATAAATCTTCACCCCAGTCTAAGGTAGTTTGCAGTCTGAAACAGGTGGCTTGTATTTGGCTTCGTTCCCTCTATCCTTACCAGTCTCCCAGTTCCTGCCTCTGAAAAGTATCCCACATACCATGATGCCACCACCATGCTTCAAAGTATGAATGATGTTAGCTGGGTGATCAGCTGTGCCTAATTCTCAAGACATAGCACTTCGTATTCAGGCCAGAGTATCCTTTGTCTCTTCAGACCACAGAATATTTTTTTTAACTTACAGTCTTTAACATGCCTTTTCGCAAACTCCAGGCATGCGGCCACGTGCCTTTTACTCATGAATAGCTACCATCTGGCCACTCTCCCATAAAGCCCAGACTGGTAATGTGCTGAGACATCCTTTTCTCAGGTTTACCCATCTCAGCCAAGAAACTTCATAGTTCTGTCTGAGTGGTCATTGGGTTCTTGGTCACCTTCCCGACCAAGGTCCTTCTTGCCCGGTTGCTCAGTTTGGGTTGGACGGCAAGCTATAGGGAGTCTGGGGATTACACATTTGTTCAATTTTCCAATGGGGACCACTGTGCTGTTGGGAACATTCAACACTCTAGAAATTGTTTTACATCCTTACCCAGATACATCCCTCATCACAATTCTATCTCAGAAATCTACTTACAGTTCCTCAGACTTCATGGTCTAGTTTCCTCTCTGACATGCACTGTCAACTGTGGGACCTTATAAAGACAGGTGTGTTTCTTTCTAACTCATGTCCAATCAATTTAATTGGCCACAGGTGGACTCCAATCAAGTTGTAACGGCATCTCAATGATAATTAAAAAGGAAATGGATGCACCCAAGCTCAATTTGGAGTGTCATGGCAAAGGTTTTTGATTTGAGTCTTACTGGGGTCCGACTCATAATGAAAAAGACCTTACAGACCAAAAAACTACAATTTACATACATTAACATTAGGTGTGTGTGTGCATCTATCAGTATACAAGTCAGTACATACACACAACAAGTAGGTCACATGGGGGAAAGCTGTTGTGCCATGAAGTGTTGCTTTTTATATGTAAATGAAATATTTCTGAATTGAATTTTCAATATATTTGCAAAACTTTCTATTAACATGTTTTCACTTTGTCATTATGGGGTATTGTGTGTAGATGGGTGAGAAACATGTAATACATTCTGAATTCAGGCTGTAACACAACAAAATGTGAAACAAGTCAAGGGGTATGAATACTTTCTGAAGACACTATGTGGATTTTAATTAATTGACATTGTTGTAAGCGTTGATACATTTTTTGTAAGGGAAAATGAAGACTAAAATTTCAAAGTGGAAATTACAAACTTCAGAAGCCTTTTTAAACCTCAAATACACTACACGTTTTACATTTCTTGCATTGCAGTACAGTTCTCCAACAGGGAGATCAAATTAAGATCCTGCATATGTATATTCAATCATAAACATCGTAGATCTGGGTTCATGCATATTATACTGAATAAAAATATAAACACAACCTGCAAAAATGTCAACGTTTTTACTGAGTCACAGTTCATTGAAGGAAATAAGTAAATTGAAATAAATGAATTAGGCCCTAAACCTATGGATTTCACATGGCAGCCATGGGTGGGCCTTGGAGGCCATAGCCCCCCCCCCCCCCCCCCCCCCCCCCCACTTGGCAGTCAGGCCCATCCACTGGAGAGCCAGGCCCAGCTACTCTGAAATATTTTTTTCTCCACAAAAGGGCTTTATCACAGACATAAATACTCCTCAGCATGATGATCCCGCAGGTAAAGAAGCCGGATGTGGTCCTGGGCTAGGGTGGTTACAAGTGGGCTGTGGTTGTGAGGCAGGTTGCACGTACTGCCAAATTCTCTAAAACAACAGTGGAGGCAGCTCCAATGAGAAATTAACATTCAATTCTCTGGCAAAAGCTCTGGTGGACATTCCTGCAGTCAGCATGCCAATTGCACGCTCCCTCAAAACATGAGACATCTGTGGCATTGTGTTGTGTGACAAAACTGCACATTTTAAAGTGGCCTTTCATGGTCTCCAGCACAAGGTGCACCTGTGTAATGATCATGCTGTTTAATCAGCTTCTTGATATGCCACACCTGTCAGGTGGATGGATTATCTTGGCAAAGGAGAAATGCTCAATAACAGGTGTAGAAACACATTTCTGCACAAAATTTGAGAGAAATAAGCTTTTTGTGCATATGGAACATTTCTGTGATTTTTTTTATTTCAGCTCATGAAACATGGGACCAACACTTTACATGACGCGTTTATATTTGTGTTCAGTGTACATTCATGCTTGCTAATGCATGAAATCATCCATACCTGACACAAACACAGACGAACCGGCACACACAACCCCCCCCCCCCCCCCCCCCCCCCACACACTGATGTAGATGACGTAGGGGGAGAGGATGCTTTCTATGCGTGTTTCCATGGAGGCCATGCCCAGGCCCATGTTCCTGACCACAGTGGGCAAGAGCTCAGTGGATAAGAGGTAGAGGAAACAGTACGCCCCCGACACGCCCAGCAACGTCAGTACCTGGGACAGGATGTGCTGATCTGAGGGGACACAGGAGCAGAGCTGGAAACCACACAAAGAAACACAATACAGACCAGTCATTTTTACTACAACAACACAATACACCTATCAGCACACAATATATACTACAACCTGTTATTACAGCTACTTGTAGCAGTTTCCGTCAATTATAGTTGAATTAAGTTTAACAGAGTCCCTAACACTAGTCCTGGAGATTTACAGGGTGGGCTGGGCTTTTGATAGACATTTTCCTCAAAGAGTAAAATTAAGCAATAAGGCCCGAGGGGGTGTGGTATATGGCCAATATACCATGACTAAGAGCTGTTATTAGGCACGACGCAACACAAACCCCTGAGGTGCCTTACTGCTATTATAAAATGTTTATCAACGGAAGTAGAGTAGTAAAAATAAGTGTTTTGTCATACCTGTGGTATACGGTCTGATATACCACGGCTGTCAGCCAAACAGCATTCAGGGCTCGAACCATCCAGTCTATAATGTGTAATAGATAATGTACTACACAAGACCTTGAGGTATTAGGTAGGGGGGAAAACTATTTCGCTTTGGTTACAGATCACTGGGCTTCAACACAGACTCAGATCCTCAGGGACCAGCTTGATGACCAGCAGCATGAACGCCACAGAAAAGCAGCAAGTACAAGAGGATAGTGGGTCGCCGGGAACGGCCATTCCAAACCCAGGTACTCATGTAGGTCAGGATCTTGTTAGTGCCGAGTTAAAGTAGTTGAGGTAGGAGTGGCTGTTCATGTTGGTGTTGAGGGAGAGACTGTAGAAAACATGGAGGTCACTGTCCTGGGGGAGGGACAGAGAGAGAAAGGGAAAGAGAGTGAGGGAGAGAAGAGAGAGGGAAGGAAAGTCAAGGGATGGCCATGAAAAAAAATACAGATTGGTGAACTAATGAGCATGTAGATGTGTTTTCAGTTTCAGGTGATGGTTAAGGATAGAGTTTGTGGTTGAAAATGTGGGGTTAAAAAGCAACATTTCTGTCTTTTCTAGCATTACCAGACAGTGACGACCATGAACCCAGTCGAAGTGGCCCTTACCAGAGCATGATGTTGAGGATGGAGATGGTTCTCATGTCAGTGGTGCGGCTGAGGTCTAGGAAACCCCTGCTTCTGCTCTTTACCACTGCTCCTTTGCTAAACACAAAGAGGCGGACACAGGATTCAACACTACACAACGCTAAATAATAGGTTACTGCGATCATAGACATAAATTGAGTGTGTCGCTGTTGGGCTGGAACAAAATACTTTACACTCTGCTAAATGATCCTATTATTACCATCATTATATATAATAGTACTTTTATGTGTGCGCATATGTGTGTGGGGGTTCTGTCCGTCTCTAGGGGAATCTCCTCGCTGGCTGCTGCTGCAGGGCCGGGTAAAGGAGGTGGAGCTTGTCATCCAAAATGCTGCTAAGAAGAACCGACACACACACCTTTTTTTAACGTGAATTTACAGGACTTTTGGGGGAGTAATCCTATTTCACCTAACTCCTAATCCTAACCTTAACACCAAACCCTAAACCTAACCCTTAAGCCTAAAACAACATTTTAACAAATGTAGGACTTGGAAAAAGTCCAGACTTTTCAAAAATTGTTTTCCTATCAGGACATTCTGTTGACTTGTCAGGACATTCCGGTCCTGATAACGTAGGAAAACATGTACACACACACACATATGCTGAATTTCCAGAATTGCACAGAAGTTCTGCTGTTGTGGTAATTGTGAGACATTCCATACTTGGCAGTCCTTCATTCTGAGCACTTTTTACCCCCATCCTACATACTTCCCAGACATACCAGAACAAGCTAGAGGCCTTAATCTAGTGGCCTCAATCTAGAAGACTTAATCTAAGGTTTGAATCTTGCATTGTGAAGAAATGGGAAAATAATTCAGGGGCAGCTGTAACGATCTAGAATTTGAATCTTGGAATTTGTGTGTGTAGCCGGACAGGTAGGATGATTGACAACAGTGTGACAAGGTGAACAGGTGGTCACGGATCAGGTGACAGAGGAATGGAGGAGACTGAGGCAGGAATTCCTTTAACCACAAAGTGGTATATTATCTGGATAGTTTTTTTGTGAGCTGCTTAACAAAGGAAACAGAATGACATGTATCAAATCAAATTCATCATCTCAGAAGTCACATCATAATAACAATCATTCTGGCTAAATTCCCAATCTGGCCCTCAAACCATCATGGTCACCTAATAATCCCCAGTTTACAATTGGCTCATTCATCCCCCTCCTCTCCCCTGTAACTATTCCCCAGGTCGTTGCTGCAAATGAGAACGTGTTCTCAGTCAACTTACCTGGTAAAATAATGGAAAAATAAAATAAAAATAAATACATTCTCATTACTAACATAATGTGTCAAGGCTCAGTAGAAGACCCAGATGCAGACAGTTTCGAAGTAACAAACATTTATTACAAAAACAGGGGGGCAGGTCAAGGGCAGGCAGGGGTCAGTAATCCAGGGCGGTGTGAAAAGGTACAGAATGGCAGGCAGGCTCAGGGAAATACAGAATGGTCAAAACCGGGAAAGCTAGAAAACAGGAACTAGAGAAAGACAGGACCATGGGGAAAAACACTGGTAGGCTTGACGAAACAAAATGAACAGAGAACACAGGTATAAATACACTGGGGATAATAGGGAAGATGGGCGACACCTGGAGGGGGGTGGAGACTAGCACAAAGACAGGTGAAACAGATCAGGGTGTGACAGTACCCTCCCCTCTAGGGGCACCACCTGGCGTCTTACATGGGCGTTCATACCTGGTTGACTGGGGTGCCAGCGTTGGAACTCAGCGATGAGGCCTGGGTCCAGGATGTCCCTAGCGGGGACTGAGCACCTCTCCTCCGGCCCATAACCCTCTCAGTCAACGAGGTACTGGAATCCCCTGACCCGTGGTCAAATCTTCAGGAGGCGCCACACCGTGTACGCTGGTTGGCCGTCAATGAGACAGGGAAGAGGGGTGGGCCTGGAAACAGGAGACAAAGGGATGTGAGACATAGGTTTGACCCTAGACACATGAAAAGTGGGATGTAAACTCAGCAAAAAAAGAAACATCCTCTCACTGTCAACTGCGTTTGTTTTCAGCAAACTTAACATGTGTAAATATGTGTATGAACATAACAAGATTCAACAACTGAGACATAAACTGAACAAGTTCCACGGACATGTGACTAACAGAAATGGAATAATGTGTCCCTGAACAAAAGGGGGGGGGGTCAAAATCAAAAGTAACAGTCAGTATCTGCTGTGGCCACCAGCTGCATTAAGTACTGCAGTGCATCTCCTCCTCGTGGACTGCACCAGATTTGCCCGTTCTTGCTGTGAGATGTTACCCCACTCTTCCACCAAAGGCACCTGCAAGTTCCCGGACATTTCTGGGGGGAATGGCCCTAGCCCTCACCCTCCAACAGGTCCCAGGCGTGCTCAATGGGATTGAGATCCGGGCTCTTCGCTGGCCATGGCAGAACACTGACATTCCTGTCTTGCAGGAAATCACGCACAGAACGAGCAGTATGGCTGGTGGCATTATCATGCTGAAGGGTCATGTCAGGATAAGCCTGCAGGAAGGGTACCACATGAGGGAGGAGGATGTCTTCCCTGTAACGCACAGCGTTGAGATTGGCTGCAATGACAAGCTCAGTCCGATGATGCTGTGACACACCACCCCAGACCATGATGGACCCTCCACCTCAAAATCGATCCCGTTCCAGAGTACGGGCCTCGGTGTAACGCCCATTCCTTTCGACGATAAACGCGAATCCAACCATCACCCCTGGTGAGACAAAACCGCGATTCGTCAGTGAAGAGCACTTTTTGCCAGTCCTGTCTGGTCCAGTGACGGTGGGATTGTGCCCATAGGCGACATCGTTGCCGGTGATGTCTGGTGTGGACCTGCCTTACAACAGGCCTACAAGCCCTCAGTCCAGCCTCTCTCAGCCTATTGCGGACAGTCTGAGCACTGATGGAGAAATTGTGATTTCCTGGTGTAACTCGGGCAGTTGTTGTTGCCATCCTGTACCTGTCCCGCAGGTGTGATGTTCGGATGTACCGATCCTGTGCAGGTGTTGTTACACGTGGTCTGCCACTGCGAGGACGATCAGCTGTCTGTCCTGTCTCCCTGTAGCACTGTCTTAGGCGTTTCACAGTACGGACATTGCAATTTATTGCCCTGGTCACATCTGCCGTCCTCATGCCTCCTTGCAGCATGCCTAAGGCACGTTCACGCAGATGAGCAGGGACCCTTGACATTTTTTGGTGTGTTTTTCAGAGTCAGTAGGAAGGCCTAGTGTGCTAAGTTTTCATAACTGTTTCCTTAATTGCCTACTGTCTGTTAGCTGTTAGTGTCTTAACGACCATTCCAAAGGTGCATGTTCCTTAATTGTTTATGGTTCAATGAACAAGCATGGGAAACAGTGTTTAAACCCTTTACAATGAAGACCTGTGAAGTATTTGAATTTTTACGAATTAACTTTGAAAGACAGGGTCCTGAAAAATATACTTTTTTTGTTGTTGTTGAGTTTATATGGAGGGTTCGAGGCAACAGAAGATGAACAGCAGATGGGCTGATGATCTTGGAGATGGGGAAAGGGCTGATAAAATGGGGGGAAAGTTTGCAGGGAGCCGGGGAAAGGTGGCGGTCCGCTTGCCGTCAGTCCGCTTACCGGGCTCTCTTACAGGCACGACGACAGCGGCAGACAAACATCTGGGCCGAGGGTATGACGACCTCTTCCTCTTGCACTGGGAAGAGCGGGGGCTGATAACCCAGGGAACACTCGAAAGGCGAGAACCTGGTGGCAGAGCAACAGAGGGTGTTGCAGGCATATTCAACCCACACGAGTTGCTGGCTCTAAGTGGTGGGGTTGGCGGAGACAAGGCAGCGAAATGTCGTCTCCAGGTCTTGATTGGCGCCGTTGGACTGAGGGTGGAACCCGGAGGGCAGGCTGGCCGACAACCCAATGAGTGTGCAGATCGCCTTCCAGAACTGGGATGAGAACTGAGGACTCCGGTCGGAGACCATGTTCCCTGGGAGTCCATGGATCGGAAGACGTGCTGCACTATGAGCTGGGCCGTCTCTTTGGCAGAGGGTAGCTTGGGGAGAGAAAGGAAATGGCGGCTTTGGAAAATCAGTCCACTACAGTCAGGATGGCGGTGTTGCCATCAGACGGGGGGAGACCCGTGACGGAGTCCAGGGATTTGTGAGACCAGAGACAGTGAGGGACAGGCAGTGGTTGAAGAAGACCAGCCAGAGCTTGCAGGGGAGTCCTGTTCTGCACACAGATCGTGCAGGCGGCGGCGAATGCGGAAACGTCCGGAACCATGATAGGCCATCAAAAGTGTTGCCGCCCAAAGGCCAGGGTCCGACGGGAGCCCGATTGGCAGGTAAGCCTGAAGTAGTGGGCCCACTCCAGGACCGAGGGGCGGACAGCGTCAGGAACAAACATCTGGTTGTCTGCCCCCCCCCCCCGGGTTCGGCTGCGATGCTGTGCCTCACAGACCTGCTTCCTTATTCCCTAGCTGAGTGCAGTTGCCAGGCACGAGATGGGAAGGATGGTCTCGGGGTCCGAGGCTGTAGCCGTGGGGCTATAGCGGCGTCACAGCACATCCCACTTGATATTCTTGAATCCCAGTCAGTAGGAGAGGGAGAGGTTAAACCATGTGAAAAGCAGCACCCACCTAGCTTGCCTGGAATTGAGACGTTTGGCAGTGCAGAGATATTCCAGGTTCTTGTGATCTGTCCACACAATGAATGGATGTTCCGCTCCCTCCAACCAGTGTCTCCACTTTTCCAACGCCATCTTTACCACGAGAAACTCACGATTGCCCGGTCAGCAGCTGGGGACAACATGAACGGAACCTTGGGCGAGGTGAGTGCAGACAGAGGGGAAGCCAGGGAGCTGTAATCACGGATAAAACGGCGATAAAAGTTGGCAAATCCCAGGAAACGTTGCAGCTGCACTCTGGACGTAGGCTGGGGCCAATCCACCACCGCTCTCACCTTCCCGGGATCCATTTGTACGTTCCCTGCAGCAATGATGTAACCAAGGAAGGGGATGGTGGAGCGATGGAATTTGCATTTCTCCGCTTTCACAAAAAGCTGGTTCTCCAGGAGGCGCTGAGTGGGAGAAAACGAGGATGTTGTCGAGGTAGACGAAGATAAACTGGTTCATCATGTTGCGGAGAACGTCATTAACCAGGGCCTGGAACACAGCGGGTCGTTGGTAAGGCAAAATGGCATGACCAGATATTCGTAGTGATCGCTGGCTGTGTTGAAGGCGGTCTTCCTCTCATCCCCTTCCTGTATCCGCACCAGGTGGTAGGCGTTCAGCCCGTCCAACTTGGAGAAAGAGGTGGCCCCCTGGAGCGTCTCCAAGGCCGAGGCGATGAGTGTTAGCGGCTAGCGGTTCTTCCTCATGATGTCATGGAGTCCCCGGTATTCGATGCACGGACGGGGGAGGCAGAAGAATGGATACACCCTGCAGCTAGGGAGTCCTCGATGTAGGTCTCTATAGCCTAGGTCTCCGGACCCAACAGAGAGTACAGTCATCCCAGGGGCGTTGTGGTGCCTGGGAGAAGGTCGACCCCGCAGTAATAGGGTCGGTGCAGAGGAAGTAAAGTGGCTGGGTCCTTACTGAAAACCTCCCGGAGGTCCTGGTACTCCGCTGGAATGGCGTAGAAGTCCAGTGCAACTTCTGAACCTACAGGAATATGTCCCAGGGCAGGCTGCGCTGACTTCAGACAATGGGCGTGGCAGAACGCCAGGCTCTAGCCCGTTCTGAGGAAACTTGATTAGCATAAATTGGATAGCCTCGCTGTGCTTCCCTGACACTCGTAGGTTGATGGGAGTCGTATTGTGGGTGACCCGTCATATAGAGTGCCCGTCCAGTGCTCTATCGTCCATAGGAATGGAGAGGGGCTGAGTGGGGATGTCTAGCTCGGACACCAGGGTAGCGTCCAAAAAACTCTCATCGGTCCCAGAGTTGATGTGTACCTGGAGATATTGACATGTTCCCCCACAGCAGGATGGCATGGAAAGGGGTGCGAGTAAAGGAAGAGGAAAAGTTCTCCTTATGGTCCACCAGTGTACTCGCCCCTACCGGTGAGCCTGGTCTTTTAGTGGACAGGAGGACACGAAATGACCAGTAGTCCCACAATACAGGCAACTCTGTGTGAAGCCAGTGTAGACGTTCGGCTGGGTACAGCCTAGCTCTACCTAGTTGCATTGCTTTGGGAAAAGGTGAATCGGCAGACTTCTGAGACTCTCGGGGGAACTCGGGTAGCCTCGGGTACTCTCGGCCACGGAGACGTCGGGGACTTCCGGTATGAGGTGGAATCCTTGGGCGGGCGAGTGGAATCGGATCTCCTCTCCTTCCTACGTTCCCGTAGCCGCCCATCGATCCGCATGATCAAGGCAATGAGCGAGTCAAGAGCCGTCTGTAGTTCCCGGGATGCTAGCTCGTCCTTCACTTCCTCCGATAATCCGTGCCGAACAGCGATTCCGGGTTCCAAGCACTAAATCTGCCAACGTGCGGAAATCCACCACATAGTCTGCCACACTGCTGGAGTAACTTCTTCAGACAGCTCGGGGTCAAAGTCAACAGGTACTGACGGTGGGAGCTTTTTGAAGAAGGATGAGTTTCTGGTAACCAGACGTCCAGAGCGTGTCAACATTATCATCGATCCTTTGATTCTCACAACTTTGTAAGGTTTAGGATCGTAGGGAGTCATGAGTTTTCCTTTGACATGCTGACGGCAGAGTACCGTGTCTCCTGGTTTGAGTTTAGAGGGTCGTGCTCGGTTCTTGTGGTCAGCAGTCTCTTTCATGCTTTGCTTTGCACGTTGGTCAGTGTCACGTAGCTTGGTGTTTGGTGCAACGTGAGGCATTGTGGGAAGTGTAGTGCAGAGTTTTCTGCCAAACATCAGCTCTGCTGGGGTTTGTTGAGTAGTTACGTGAGGGGTCACACGGTAGTTTCTGGGAAAACTGTAGAGATTTTGTTACCAAAGTTTTCCTTCAGAGTTTGTGGCCGTGACAGTTTTCTTGAGTGTTCTCATGAAGCGTTCTGCTTTGGCATTAGCTTTCGGCCAGTAAGGTGTTATCTTTCTATGTTTAAATCCAAGGTAGAGGCTGAAATCTGTGAAGAACTGTTCATTGAATGGTGGTCCATTGTCTGTTTTTACAATCTCAGGTACTCCAAAGGAGGAGAAAACTTTGTCAAGCTTGGCAGAAGTGGCAGATGTGGACTTCACAATTTCAACTTCCGGATACCTTGAGTATTCGTCGACAACTACAAGTAGGTAGTCACCTGGTGGGAAAGGACCGCAAAAATCGACTGATACTTCTAGCTATGGACCTTTGAGTAGTTTCGACATAGACAGAGGTTCCATAGGATTTTCTGCAGTGGCAGCTTGACATGGAATGCAGTGCTGAATTGCTTTTTCCACCATGTCATCTATACCTGGAAACCAAACCTTCTCTCTCAGTAGCTGTTTTGTTTTTATAATACCTAGATGTCCTGTGTGAGCTAGCTTGATTGCTTGTTTGTGGAGAGAGACTGGAAGAACGAGCCGTGCTCCTCTCAGGATGACGTTTGCTTGTGCATTGATTGTTAGTTCATGTCTCACGAAAGAGTGCTTTTAGTGTTGGGAAATCAGCATCTTGTGTGTCACGTGGTGAATCTTGCCACATTCCTGTGGACAATAGGCGAATCACCTTCTATAGAGCGGAGTCTTTCTTTGTTTCTTCTTGCACTTCTGAGTTATCGCTTTGGGAATTCTGTTGTCGATGATAAAATTCACATATTCCTCTGCCATGCAAGAGGCTCTCTGTGGCGTTTCCCCTGCAATGGGATGTCTTGACATGTAGTCGGCAGGGTTATCTTTACCAGCTTTGTATTTCACAGTGTAGGGTTGTAGTCTCAGTCTCCAAGTTGTGCTGGGGGTGTGGCTTTTGGGTTGTTGAAGATACGCTCTAGTGGTTTATGATCTGTGATGTCTGTGAAGTGAGCTCCGTAGAGATACAAGTGAAAATGTTCACATGCCCAGATGATCGCCAGAGCTTCTCTCTCGGTTTGTGAATAGCACTGTTCAACCTCAGAGCGCTCGGCTAGCATATGCAATGATATGGGCGTCTTTGTCACTTGTAGGGTTGTGCTGACTTAGTATGGCACCTAAACCAACTGGGCTGGTGTCAACTAACAGTGTCGACCTCTTGGCTGGGTCAAAGTAGGCTGTCGTCGTGTGCTGCATCAGACGTGTTCTTAATTTTTCCATCGCAGACTGGTGCTGTGGTCCCCATGACCAGGTGTGATCTTTTCTTGTGTGTGCAGTTGTTGCGAAGTCTGGTTTGAACCGCGAGCAGTATTGTATCATGCCCAGTAGACTGCGAACTTCCGAGGCATTTTGAGGTGCTGGCAGATTCTGTATGGCTTTGATTTTCTTTGGATCCGCCAAAATACCTTTCTCTGAGAAAACATAGCCGTAAAACTCAAGTGTTGTTTTGCTGTATTCGCATTTTTCTTTGTTCAGCGTGAGATTTCTCTCTCTGTTCATCTTGAGATCTACCGTAGACTAGGATGTCATTGCTCATGTTTCTCACGCTGGGAAAGCCTTGCAGCACTTGCAAAGTGCTGCAAGGTTCAGCCTGGTGTATCTCCAGAGGCTGGTAAATAAATAAAAATAAATGTAGGATGTATAGTGAAGGTTGTGCTGGTGGTATCCAGCATTAAGATCTAGCTTGGAGAACACCACTGCTCCATTCAGATCATGGATGAGGTCATCAACCGTTGGTGTAATGTGTCCTTCACGTTATATTGCTGTGTTCGGAAGGCACATGTCGACACAGACACAAACCTTATCTGTCGTCTTGGGTTTTGGTTTCGATGATGTCTCCCCGATACCTATACCGATTATTGGAGAACCAAAAAAGGCCGATACCGATTAATCGGCCTATATATATATATATATATATATATATATATATATATATATATATATATATGTAATAATGACAATTACAACAATACTGAATGAACAATGAACACTTTTTATTTTTATTTATTTATATATATATTTTTTAACCAATTTCGTGGTATCCAATTGTTAGTAGTTACTGTCTTGTCTCATCGCTACAACTTCCGTACGGACTCGGGAGACATGAAGGTCAAGAGCCATGCGTCCTCCGAAACACAACCCAACCAAGCCGCCACTTCTTAACACAGCGCGCATCCAACCCGGAAGCCAGCCGCACCAATGTGTCGGTGGAAACACCATACACCTAGTGACCTGGTCAGCCACAGGAGTCGCTAGTGCGCCAAACCCTCCCTAACCAGGACGACGCTGGGCCAATTGTGCGACGCCCCATGGACCTCCCGGTCGCGGCCGAACCCAGAGTCTCTGGTGGCACAGCTAGCACTGCGATGCATTGCCTTAGACCACTGCGCCACCCCAAACACTTATATTTTAACTTAATATAATACCTCAATAAAATCAATTTAGTCTCAAATAAATAATGAAACATGTTCAATTTGGTTTAAATAATGCAAAAACAAAGTGTCCACAAAGTGGAGAAGAAAGTAAAAGTGCAATATGTGCCATGTAAAAAAGCTAACGTTTAAGTTCCTTGCTCAGAACATGAGAACATATGAAAGCTGGTGGTTCCTTTAAACATGAGTCTTTAATATTCCCAGGTAAGAAGTTTTAGGTTGTAGTTATTATAAAACTATTTCTTTCTATACCATTTGTATTTCATATACCTTTGACTATTGGATGTTCTAATAGGTACTTTAGTATTGCCAGCCTAATCTCCAGAGTTGATAGGTTTGAAGTCATAAACAGCGTAATACTTCAAGCATTGTGAAGAGCTGCTGTCAAACGCAGTAAAGTGCTGTTTTAATGAATGTTTACGAGCCTGCTGCTGCCTACCACCGCTCAGTCAGATTGCTCTATCAAATCAGACTTAATTATAATAACACACAGAAATACGAGCCTTAGGTCATTAATATTGTCAAATTCGGAAACTATCATTTCGAAAACAAAACGTTTAATTCTTTCAGTGAAATATGGAACCGTTCCGTATTTTATCTAACGGGTGTCATCCATAAGTCTAAATATTGCTGTTACATTGCACAACCTTCCATGTTATGTCATAATTACGTAAAATTCTGGCAAATTAGTTCGCAACGAGCCAGGCGGCCCAAACTGTTGCATATACCCTGACTCTGCATGCATTGAACGCAAGAGAAGTGACACAATTTCCCTAGTTTAATATTGCCTGCTAACATGAATTTCGTTTAACTAAATATGCAGGTTTAAAAATATATACTTCTGTGTATTGACTTTAGGAAAGGCATTGATGTTTATGGTTAGGTACATTCGTGCAACGATTGTGCTTTTTTCGCAAATGCATCCCCCGTTTGGCAAAGTTGTCTGTCTTTGTTCGGAAGAAATAGTCTTCACACAGTTAGCAACGAGCCAGGCGGCCCAAACTGCTGCATATACCCTGACTCTGTTGCACAGAACGCAAGAGAAGTGACACAATTTCCCTAGTTAAAATAAATTTATGTTAGCAGGCAATATTAACTAAATATGCAGGTTTAAAAGTATATACTTGTGTATTGATTTTAAAGAAAGGCATTGATGTTTATGGTTAGGTACATTGGTGCAACGACGGTGCTTTTTTCACAAATGCTCTTGTTAAATCATCACCGTTTGGCAAAGTAGGCTGTGATTCAATGATAAATTAACAGGCACCGCATCGATTATATGCAACGCAGGACACGATAGATAAACTATTAATATCATCAACCATGTGTAGTTAACTAGTGATTATGTTAAGATTGATTGTTTTTTATAAGATACATTTAATGCTAGCTAGCACCTTACCTTGGCTCCTTGCTGCACTCGCATAACAGGTAGTCAGCCTGCCACGCAGTCTCCTTGTAGAAGTGCAATGTAATCGGCCATGATCGGTGTCCAAAAATGCTGATTACCGATTGTTATGAAAACTTGAAATCGGCCCTAATTAATCGGCCATTCCGATTAATCGGTCGACCTCTAGTGTGGCTGTACTGCTGGTTGCACTGTGTCATCAATGTCCAGCTTCACTTGAAAGTCTGAGTTTTCCTATGCCTTGGAAGAGGTCCTGGTATTCGTTGGTAAGCTGGCTTATGAATTAACCATCAGCTGGTTCACTTGGAGTGAACAGAGAGTTGATGATTTTCAGAAGTCCAAAGTTTGTTGCTGTCTGACAGCTAAGTAGTGAGCCATAGTCAACTTTGATTTCATAGAAAGTGGAATCCACCATCTTAGTCGTGGAGCCGACTGGTGCTGTGAATTTCTCTCTCAGTAGAAGTGGTTCAGATGAGCCATAAGCAAAGATGTTTGCTTTAGCCTTTTTTAATTCACAGCTCAACTTGTCATATGTGACATCCTCAACAATGTTAACGCTTGCTCCCGAATCAACAAATACATCCACAGTAGTGTTCATAATGGTAACGGTGTTACCTGTGCTAACATAATGGTAACTGTGTTACCTGTGCTAACATAATGGTAACTGTGTTACCTGTGCTAACATAATGGTAAGATGTTCTGGTTGCGATGATTTCTGTAGTGTATACACACAACATACACATAATCATCATCATCAGAGCTTGGTGAGGTGTCATGTTTTTGTGTCTTTTTGTCATCATGTGACTGCACTTTATGCACTTTGTGTTTCAGACGCCATTGGGTTCGTTTTCAGCCAATGGAGGAGGGAACTCTGTGGTTTGTGATCTACAACATTTTTGAAAGTGATTAAACTTTCCACATCCTTTACATTTTTCCCCCCTTGCAGGGCAGTTTGTTTGTCCTCCGTTGTGTGGGAATTTTCCTCCAGTTATTGCATGTTCTGTTTTGACGTTTGTCACTTTCATTTTAGTAACCCTGGCTTTTGTCATACTTTTTTATTCTTTACAGCGCACACTGAAAGTTATTTTTGTGATTTTGATTGAGCATTCTCCATGCCTGCAGTTTGTTTATCTGACATCTCTTGTGCGCTGCCTGTATCAAGTAGTTGTTGGAGAGCCATTGAACCATCTTTTAGCGCCATCACGCGGAGGCGTCCGGAACTGCAACTTAGTTTTATCCGTGACTTGATTTCTTTATCAACGTTTGCAAACTCGCATGTGGATGCTAATTGCCTCAATCTTGTGTGGTAAGCATCCAAGGTTTCGTTTTCATTTTGTTTGTCTTGCTTGTCTGAAAACGTAGGTTTCATATTCTGTGGTGACTTTTGGACAGATATGCATTGAGCTTGGCTACAGCTGTATGATAGTCATCAGCTGCTCCGGTATCTTGCAGTGTGTCAAATATATCGAACACATCCGACCTGCATAGCGTAACAGTAATTCGCCTTTCTGTGTGTTATCCGCGATGTCTAATGCCACTAGAAAATAGTTGAATCTGTTGATCCATTTTTCCCACCTCGAGCCGATTAAGCTGGGTGCACATCAAATATTGGAAAGTTTGGCAAACTAGCCATCCTGGTATTGTACGATATTAGCTAGCTGATTCCAACGTTAGCTTGGCTGTTGTTGCGATCTGCGTTTACTCACGTACGCACGTAGTTCGTCTTGTAAATTGCTATCTTCTCTTGTGCGTTTCACTCGTCGCCAATTGTAACATCCGACTGTTGATATTGCTTATTGTTATAAGAACTGAGGTCGGGGCGCTTGTATACTTTAGTTTAACTTTACTCAGAAGTATGCTGGCCTTACATTGTTCACATGTCCCTCGCACTGTCTAGCTACTGTAAAACATGGAACTGGAAACCCACAGTACAAATACACGGACTTGATTGTGGCATAATGTTTACTACATTTACTGTCGGGGAGGCGGCGCTGCTAACAGCCGGGTTACTGAGAGGCTGGGAGGTCACGGTCGTGGTAGGCTGCCTGACAAGCAACCCGTGGAACTGCTCAAGCAACGTGTTCAACGCAGGGTCATGGCGTTTGGCCAAGGTCTAGAACCCTTCCATAAGACCGCGAAGCAACTCCTCGTGCCTTCCCAATGGTGGCTCTTTACTTACTTACTGACTTTATTGTCCCCATGGGGACATTTTGTTGCAGTGTTATGTACACGTTTAAAGTGGCGTTTAAATACAAAACAAAATTAACAATACAACTTTCATAACAGTTACATACCAATAAAAAGAGACTAGCCTGCTGGCCTTACTGAGTCGATAGGCACATTGGCCTGAGCTATTTAGGAGGGATATCACACCTGGCACAAATGATTGTCTAGTTCTGTTTTTCCTGCTGAGGGGTGCCCTATACCTGCGCCCAGAGGGGAGTAGTTCAAAGTCCGGGTACAGTGGGTGGCTTGGGTCTAAAAGGATTTTGTGAGCCTTGCGGAGGGCCCTGACCTTAAATATCTCATCCAGGCCTGTCTGTTTGACTCCAAGTATCTTGCTTGAAGTGGTGATAATCCTTCTCAGCATATTTCTCTGGCTGACAGTGGCATTGACAAACCTACAAACAGTTCAAATACTCGCAATGAAAGATTTGTAAAACCTGTCAGTGTAGTACAGTCTACATTAAAAGATCCCAGCTTTTTGAGAAAGTACAGTCTCTGTTGGCTCTTTTTGTATATCAGGTCTGTACATTTACTCCACTGAAGCTTATTGTCCAAGAGGACACCCAGATATTTGTATTCCTCTACAATCTCTATATTCTGACCTCTGATAGATGTTGCAGAGGTAGGTGTTGTATGCTTCCTGAAGTCTATGCACATCTCTTTGGTCTTGTTGGTATTGAGGACCAAGTGTGATTCCTCACACCTCTCTACAAAGTCATCTAGGACCGGGCCATGATGTTCCTCGTCATCGCTGATCAAGGCAGTGTCATCAGCGAACTTAACGAGGTGTCTTTCAGGATGGGAACTAGTTCAACTATTAGTGTACAAGATGTACAGGAGTGGGGACAAAACACATCCCTGAGGAGAGCCTGTGTTGGTATTGCATATGTCCGACACGTGGGGACCTATTTTGACTCGCTGTGAGCGTTGGCTCAGGAAGTCCAACAGCCACAAAACCAAGGACAACTAAGGAGAAGTCCCGAATGAGTCTCTGTGCCAGAATGTAAGGCTGGATTGTGTTGAAGGCAGAAGAAAAGTCAACAAACAGAACCCTGACATGGGATTTGTCACTCTCTAGATGTCTATAGACCATGTTAAGGAGGGTAAGAATGGCATCATCAACTCCTCTGCTAGGCTGATAGGCAAACTGAAATGGGTTGAGGAGCTTCTGGGTGATGCTGAGAATATGACTTTTCTCAAGGCTTTTCATTACTAAGGATGTCAAGGCGACAGGGCGGTTGTCATACAGCACAGAGGGATTAGATGCTTTAGGAATTGGTATAATTTAGTTTTTCCACAATACTGGCACGTGTTGCTGGTCGAGTGACGATTGGAAAATGTCTGTAAAAACACAAGCCAATTGTTCAGCACAGTGCTTTAACACATGTCCACTTATTTTGTTTGGGCCTGGGCTTTTGTGTGCGTTACATCCCCTGAACAACTTCAAAACATCAGACTGTTTAACAACAACTCTCTCATTGGGAGGAGATGGCGTTGCGGAGCTGGTCCGAGTCTGCTGGGTCCGTCATGGCCAGTTCGTACTGTCAAGGCTCAGGAGAAGACCCAGATGCAGACAGGTTCGAAGTAACAAAAGTTTATTACAAAAACAAGAGGGCAGGCAAACGACAGGTAAAGGGCAGGCAGAGGTCAGTAATCCAGGGTGGTGTGACAAGGTACAGAGCGGCAGGCAAGCTCAGGGCAGACAGAATGGTCAAAACCAGGAAGACAGTCGCATGGGGAAACCGCTGGTTGGCTTGACGAAACAAAACGAACTGGCAACAGACAAACAAAGAACACAGGTATAAATACACTGGGGATAATGGGGAAGATGGGCGACACCTGGAGGGGGGTGGAGACAAGCACAAAGACAGGTGAAACAGATCAGGGTGTGACATAATGAAGTAATTCAGCAACTCAGTTCAATATGAATTCAATTTAGGATCATAACCGTTCATCATAATTATGACAATGCAAATAATTTGATCAGTTATCAATTATTCAATCTATAAACTCAGTCAATTTGATCTCAGGATTATTATTTTAGCAAATAATAATTCTGTTTCACATTTCATACTTCCAGGTTTGTCTTCACATGCACATATCATTTAGTTACACGTTAACCATATATCAATGGCATAATTGTCCCGTGAAGATCTGCAGGGCTGTGATCATTGTCCATTGATCTAACACAACAGGTTTGGAGCGTGCGCACTAAGCCACGCTCCGCGGTAATCACTCACCATCACGGAGGGATGTAGAAAAAGCCAGGTATAGCAGAGGCGACCGGCAGCATCTTCCAACCGCGTATGAAGTAGGCGAAGAGAGCGAGGCAGGCGTAGCCCAAGCCGAAGGCCACACTGTGGCCCAGGATGGTGTAGCTCTCGCGCGTCGACTTCCCCAGGATTTCCGACACTGAACCAGGACCACCAGACAACACATTACTAGGCCCAGGAGTTAGTTTCTCCTGACAAGCAAAGACTCTGTGCCCTGGTTATAGCCTATGGCTAAAGCCTATACCTATTATTACTGCTGTACTACAACTACTTGCCACAAAATAATGGATCACCACCACCATCACAAACCATTCAGGATGGTTGGGGTATGCATTATACGTGAAGACTGTTTGTAGTATGCAGTATAATAACTTCCTGTGTTTGGTATTCTGACTTCTATGTACCTCTGCTGTGTAGCCTATTGGAGAACACAATTGGCAATCCTGTACTGTTGGAAGCCCCCCGGTTTTTAACGGGAACATTCAAAGAGGTTGGGCAGGAAAGTTAATGCCACTGCCCTAGCCTTTTGCAACACAAAACACTTATGTCACCTAATACTAGTGATGAAATGTAACTAGATATCGGGCCCACGCCCCTCAAACAGTTGAACACACAGTACATGGGCCAGCGGACCGAGGTAGACTGCATTAGTGTGACAATTGTCTAAACAGCCATTGTACTGAAACTCACTGGCCTCCTCCCGAACCTGCAGGACACAGGCACAATATCAACACAAGCATAGAAATATAATCATAAGACGTTCATTGACTTGAATAGGGATTCCCATTCTAGTAATTCCATTTCTGAACTCAAAACCTTGTGTGTGTTTAGGCTTTGGGAGCCTACTGTATCTTTTAGTGGTTGGCAGCACCAATATCGATAATTTGATGTCATTATGAGCAAGTCATATCATGATATCGGTTTATCCTTCCTGTTGAACTACACATAAAAAAGCATACATGACTGTTCCTGCATGCAAAAAAAAACTCTTGGCTTCTCATTCAGAGTGGTTGGGTAGGTTTAGGCTCCCTTTGTGTGGATGTGTGTGCATACTGTTGCATGTTGATGTTTGTGTTAGTCTTAGGTCAATTTACATCCCCATGCTAGCCTCGGAATGGAACATTGGTTACATTGTGGGAGGCAACCAGTCTGTGTAGCAAGACTATCCCCATGCTATAAATCCTAGGTCTGATCCTAGATCTGTGCCTAAGGCCAAACGTGAATGAACCTACCTGTCAGAGAGCTGGCCACTAAAGAAAGATCCGATCAGAAGAACTAGGAAGAAGATGGAGGTGGAGAGGAGGACCTTCCATGCATTATCACGCATCAACTCCCACTGCCTTTTATGCTCGCTTCGAGGCAAGCAACACTGAAGCATTCATGAGAGCACCAGCTGTTCTGGACGGCTGTGTGATCACACTCTCCATAGCCATGAGAAAGACCTTTTTCAAACTCTACCTGACCGAGTCTGTAATACCTAAATGTTTCAAGCAGACCATCATAGTACCTGTGCCCAACATAGCGAAGGTAACCTGCCTAAATGACTACCGCCCCATAGCACTCACGTCGGTAGCCATGAAGTGCTTTGAAAGGCTGGTCTTGGCTCACATCAAGACCATCATCCCATAAAACCCTAGACCCACTCCAATTCGCATACCGCCCCAACAAATCCACAGATGACGCAATCTCAATCGCACTTCACATTGCCCTTTCCCACCTGGACAAAAGGAACACCTATGTGAGAATGCTGTTCATTGACTACAGCTCAGCGTTCAACACCATAGTGCCACAAAGCTCATCACTAAGCTAAGGACCCTGGGACTAAACGCCTCCCTCTGCAACTGGATCCTGGACTTGTTGCCTACCCTTACCAGGTGATCCTCAACACAGGGGCCCCTAAGGGGTGAGTGCTTAGTCCCCTCCTGTACTCCCTGTTCACCCCACGACTGCATGGCCAAGCACGACTCCAACACCATCATTAAGTTTGCTGACGACACAGCAGTGGTAGGCCTGTTCACCGACAACGATGAGTCAACCTATAGGGAGGAGGTCAGAGACCTGGCCGGGTGGTGATTTTCACTTTATGACATACAATTGGGCATTTGTGGATGAGTTATTTGCAATTGCGGGCGGGTGAACAAACAGCTGACCCGCGCAGCACTAGCCTATCATGAGTTTTATTATGCTTTTAAGACAACTTGGAACTTGGGAAAAATACACGGCCAAATCATGACCTCAGTGATCTTTAGGTCAGAAAGTCAGAGATCTAGAAAGAGGCTCCGAGTTCCCGAGTTGGAATTCCGAGTTGGATGACCATTCAAAAAAAATCCCCAGTTGTCTTGAACGCCCTAAGTCGGAATGCAGAAGTCTGAGATTTCCGAGTTTCCAGTTTTGAGTTCCCAGTAGTTTTGAACGCGGCATTAATGCTCAGAGGGAGACGGCAGGGTATTCCATTTGAGTCAGGAACCAAAACTCAGTGGTGGGAAAAGTACCCAATAGTCATACTTGAGTAAAAGTAAAGATACCTTAACAGAAAATGACTCAAGTAAAAGTGTAAGTCACTCAGTAAAATACTACTTGAGTAAAAGTCTAAAAGTATTTGGTTTTATATACTTAAGTATCAAAAGTAAATGTATAAACCATTTCAAATTCCTTTATAAAGCAAACCAGATGGCACCATATTTTTTTATATATTTTTTTAATATAGCCAGAGGCACACTCCAACACTCAGACATAATTTACAAACAAAGCATTTGTGTTTAGTGAGTCCATCAGATCAGAGGCAGTAGGGATGACCAGGGATGTTCTCTTGAGAAGTGTGTGAATTGGACCCTTTTCCTGTCCTGCTAAGCATTCGAAATGTAACGAGTACTTTTGGGTGTCAGGAAAAATGTATGGAGTAAAAAGTACAGTATTTTCTTTAGGAATGTAGTGAAGTAAAAGTTGTCAGAAATATAAATACTAAAGTAAAGTACAGATATCCCCAAAAACGACTTAAGTAAAAATATTTTAAAGTACTCCTTAAGTACTTTACACCACTGCCAAAACTGCAGCATTCGGTCAAATAACAGCTCAATCAGCTGTTCGATTTCACTCACCAGCATATCAGCTGAGCCAGGAACACAGTCAAACAGATTAGAAAGAAGGTCCATCCCAAAGTGCTCTTCCAAGCGTTGGAGGTGAGCAGTTATCACTCGTGTGGGACACTTACTGACGCTGTTTTCTGTAATTTTATTTTCATTACACAGAAAGTCAACCAAGTCAGTTTAAAAAACAACAACATTGTGAATGACAACAGTTCCTCTCTCAATGTGCAAAATCTTTCCAACACTCCCTCCATAACCACCAAGCCTCGTTGTGAAATAGAACATTGCCATGCTCTGATCACATATCTCCAGGGGCGCAACTTTCACTGGGGACGGGGGGGACAGGGACATGTCCCCCCCACATCCTGAAATTGCATTTTTGTCCCCTCCAGTTTTATCATTTATCAAAACGAGGCAACAGTGTGCTTTAGGACCATGCGGATGCCTCAGAGCGGTCGG
Organism: Salvelinus fontinalis; assembly: GCF_029448725.1. NCBI lineage: Eukaryota > Metazoa > Chordata > Actinopteri > Salmoniformes > Salmonidae > Salvelinus > Salvelinus fontinalis. Next base: position 40,354,729 of record NC_074690.1, read on the forward strand.
CTAGGCTGTTTGGAGTGTTTATCCGACTGGATAAAAATAAATACATTAAATAATAATAATTATGTCCCCCCCACTTCTAAAACCAAAGTTGCGCCCCTGCATACAATATCTCCACATAGTTTTGCGAACAGGCCTTCACGCAGTGGATGTAGTTTATAACCAGCGTTGGGTAGGTTACTTTCTAAATATAATCAGTTACAGTTAAGTTACCTGTCCAAAATTGTAATCAGTAACATAACTTTTGGATTACCCAAACTCGGTAGCATAATCTGATTACATTCACTTACTTTTAGATTACTTTCCCCTTAAGAGGCATTAGAAGAAGACAAACATGTATGTTACCAATTGAATGACATCTATTGCAGGATAAATCAATGTTAAAGTTCACAAAACTGGCCATATATTTTACATTTTACTTAATGGATTGGTTATGTAGGCTTCTTCTAACCCATTGCTTTCTACTACATATAATACAATAAAATTATCTTCACATTAAAAAACAAAGTCTATCAGAATTCCAGTCATTCCAATAAATGTTATTCCCCTTGATCTTCAAGATTAGGACTTGGAAATATGGAATTATAGATTAGCCAAATTGTTTTACCTGAGCATGACCCCAAAACTAATGATTTATTAGCCAGCCATACTCCGTTGTTTATGATTTTGTTGTCATGGAGGACTGATTGGGCTCATTGATTCGAGTTGAAAAATGAATGCTGCGCTTATGGAATGGCATGTTTTGAGCACTACTGAAGAAAAAAAGACCCACTTGTATTCCATAGGCTTGGATCCGCACTGTGCAGCTATTGCAAGAGCGCATTTTTCACTGTCTGTCCACTGGTTTTAAAAACAATGATTGATAGGCAGCTTAACCTTCTTGAATTCAACCATTATTGGGTTCAAATGGTCATTTAAATTTGTGAACAGCCATCCACAACAACCACAATCCGTAAAGTGCAAATAGCTAAATGAGAGAGCAGCAGTGTGATTCACATCAATGCGCTAAGTAGATATCAATAATAAGTGATATCCGTATCGCCGTAGACTAAACCACTGCTGTCATCCTTACCTCCAAGCGTTTATTCAAGTTGGATAATATTTGGAGGCCGACAGCAGTCGCACCTTTGGAAGACTTGGCTTGGACTGTAGCCTAGAAAAGCCTATTCCTGCTCTTTTCCCGCGATCCATCAAACATTTGGTGTGTCATCATAGTGGTCTCTGACTTGTGGTCAGACTCGCGCAGGTGGAATAAATTTAAACTTGAGCATTTTGTCAATGCTGATTTGAATGTCATTGAGAAACCGTGTTTTTTTTGTAAACATCCTTTCTGAATTTAAAAGTAATCCTCCAAAAGTATCTCTCATCTGATTACAATATTTTAGCTGGTAACGTAACAGTTATAGTTTTTGTAATCCCATACATGTAATCCGTTACTCCCCAACCCTGTTTATGACCTAAATTCCTTGCTGCAGTATACAGTATATTAATATAAATTCTCCCGCAGCCTCATTCAGGCGACCCCAAGTCAAGTTTCAAAGCCATGCAACTATCCTGCACCATTCCCAGTGTCACGATCGTGTGGAGAGACGGACCAAGGCGCAGCGTGATTGGAGTTCCACATCTTTATTCCAAAGTGAAATTTAAGCCAAACAAAATATATCAACAAACGAACAACGAAACGTGACTACGTGGTGCACAAACACAAAACAATATCACACAAACACAGGTGGGAAAAATATCTACTTAAATATGATCCCCAATTAGAGACTAGGATTACCAGCTGCCTCTAATTGGGAATCATACAAAACACTAACATAGAAAATATATACTAGAACACAACATAGAAATTATAAGCTAGAATGCCCCCTAGTCACGCCCTGACCTACTACACCATAGAGAAACAAGGGCTCTCTATGGTAAGGGTGTGACACCCAGAGAGTTGTGGGAAGGTTGTATGCAAAATAACCATAGGACAACCACGCTCTCACCAAGCTCTAAAAAACATATGGTTCTCAGAACATTATGTGCTAGCTGGGTAGCCACCTAGCAATTGTATTATTAAGTTGGCTTTAGCTAGCCAGATAGTTCCCAATCACTGAAACATAACTAGCTACCAAGCCATTTCAGGCTATCAATCAAGTTAGAGCAGCTTGTCTATTTATTATAGCGGGCAGGCCTGCTTGCAAGGTTGATAGACTTTAGAAAATACAAAAATTGCTGTAATTCTTGGGTTATAATACTATATACCAGTGTGTCAGTTGTACTACACTCCTAAGGCATAAAAGTTATTAACCCTTTAAGTGGCACACCAATAAATAAATAAAAAGTGCATTTAGCTTCAATATAGGACATACAGTGCATTCGGAAAGTATTCAGACCCCTTCCCTTTTTCTACATTTTGTTATGTTACAGACTTTTTCTAAAATGGATTACATTTAAAAAGTTCCTCATCAATCTACACGCAATACCCCATAACGACAATGCAAAAACAGGATTTTAGACATTTCTGCAAATGTATATTTTTTTTTAAACAAACTTATTTACATAAGTACTCAGCCTTTGCGATGAGACTCAAAATTGAGCTCAGGTGCATCCTGTTCCCATTGATCATCCTTGAAATGTTTCACAAAGCCCTGACCTCAATCCCATAGAAAATTTGTGGGCAGAACTGAAAAAGCATGTGTGAGCAAATTGAGTGTATGTAAACTTCTGACCCACTGTGAATGTGATGGTCGAAATAAAAGCTGAAATAAATCATTCTCTCTACTATTATTCTGACATTTCACATTGTTAAAATAAAGTGGTGATCCTAACTGACCTAAAACTGGGAATTTTTATTAGGATTAAATTGTGAAAAACTGAGTTTAAATGTATTTGGCTAAGGTGTATGTAAACTGACTTCAACTGTATATTAACAACATTACTTTTTCATCATAAACATTAGAATTATCCAAACCACAAGCTAGAACTAGCACATTTTAATTTCACTGGAAGAATCGAGAAGTTTCGACTTCCTGTGTATTTGTTTGCTCATAGTGAACCACAAAGTCCAGAATTCATAGCGAATGCAGATACCGCCCGCTAAGGTAGATTGGGCGTGTCTATAAACTTGGACAATGGCATTGTGCACTTCGAACGAACAACACACATCAATCTGAGAACTTCTGTTGGCAAGATGTTTTTTGACAATGTCAAAATGTTAATATCAGCTTTAATATTGCAGATAGATTGTAGCTTCCATCAATGTAATAGTCTGCATTATTTCCAATCCCCCATATATTTTTGGGGAAATGTATATATTTTTTATATACAGTACCAGTCAAAAGTTTGGACACACCTACTCATTCAAGGGTTTTTCTTTAGTTTTACTATTTTGTACATTGTAGAATAATAGTGAAGACATCAATACTATGAAATAACACACGGAATCATGTAGTAACCATAAAAAGTTTTAAACAAATTAAAATATATTTTACATTTGAGATTCTTCAAAGTAGCCACCCTTTGCCTTGATGACAGCTTTGCACCCTCTTGGCATTCTCTCAACCAGCTTCACCTGGAATGCTTTTCTAACAGCCTTGAAGGAGTTCTCACATATGCTGAGTACTTGTTGGCTGTTTTTCCTTCACTCTGCGGCACCAACTCATCCCAAACCATTTCAATTGGGTTGAGGTCGGGTGATTGTGGAAGCCAGGTGATTTGATGCAGCACTTCATCACTCCCCTTCTTGGTCAAATAGCCCTTACACAGCCTGGAGGTGTGTTGGGTCATTGTCCTGTTGAAAAACAAATGATAGTCCCACTATGTGCAGACCAGATGGGATGGTATATCGCTGCAGAATGCTGTGGTAGCAATGCTGGTTAAGTGTGCCATGAATTTTATATGAATCACAGACAGTGAAAAGCACCCCCACACCATCACACCTCCTCCTCCATGCTTCACGGTGGGAACCGCACATGCGGTGATCAACAATTCACCTACTCTGCGTCTCACAAAGACACAGCGGTTGGAACCAAAAATCTCCAATTTTTACTCATCAGACCAAAGGACAGATTTCCACCAGTCTAATGTCCATTGCTCGTGTTTCTTGGCCCAAGCAAGTCTCTTCTTCTTATTGGTGTACTTTAGTAGTGGTTTCTTTGCAGCAAATCGACCATGAATGCCTGATTCACGCAGTCTCCTCTGAACAGTTGACGTTGAGATGTGTCTGTTACTTGAACTCTGAATAATTTATTTGGGCTGCAATTTCTGAGGCTGGCAACTGTAATGAACTTATCCTCTGCAGCAGAGGTAACTCTGGGTCTTCCTTTCCTGTGGTGGTCCTCATGAGAGCCAGTTTCATCATAGTGCTTGATGGTTTTTGTGATTGCGCTCAAATTTTCCGGATTGACTGACCTTCATGTCTTAAAGTAATGATGGACTCTCGTTTCTCTTTGCTTATTTGATCTGTTCTTGCCATAATATGGACTTGGTATTTTACCACATGGCTATCTTCTGTATATCAACCCTAACTTTTCACAACACAACTGATTGGCTCAAATGCATTAAGAAGGAAAGAAATTCCACAAATTAACTTTTAACAAGGCACACCTGTTAGTTAAAATGCATTCCATGTGACTACCTCATGAAGCTGGTTGAGAGAATGCCAAGAGTGTGCAACGCTGTCATCTACTTTGGCTACTTTGAAGAATCTCAAATATAAAATATATTTTGAATTGTTTAACACCTTTTTGGTTACTACATGATTCCATATGTGTTATTTCATTGTTTTGACGTATTCACTATTATTCTACAATGTACACACTGTGATTATATTAATGAGTGTTTAGAATCACAAGTTCATGTTAAAATATTTGTAAAAATGAAGGAAAATTGTTGCCTATGTTCAGCAGCATTGTTCAATGTGTCGTTAGAAACCACTAGATGGCGCAAGTACATTATAAACAAAGTGTCTGCGCCATAATGATTTCCGTCGTAAACATCCAGAAACTTAACCAATTTCATCAAGCTCAGTAGCCTATAGAAGCCAAATAACTTCTTCTCATATTGTTACATATCCTGGTCAAAACCTCCATGTCGGAAGGTTTGACCAAGCTGTTTGTTTTTCATCAAGCAAACTCTGAAGGCCCAGGAGCTGTAATGTATTCACAATATAATATGTCCTTTAATGCCTGCCTTCTTTATTATACAGTTTCATAATGCTTGATCTACAACTACATATAATGCAATGTGATATGCTTATGCAGTTGAAGTCGGAAGTTTACATACACCTTAGCCAAATACATTTAAACTCAGTTTTTAACAATTCCTGACATTTAATTCTAGTAAAAATTCCCTGTCCTAGGTCAGTTAGGATCACCACTTTATTTAAAAAATGTGAAATGTCAGAATAATAGTAGAGAGAGTGATTTCTTTCAGTTTTGATTTCTTTCATCACATTCCCAGTGGGTCAGAAGTTTACATACGCTCAATAGTATTTGGTAGCATTGCCTTTAAATAGTTTAACTTGGGTCAAACATTTAGGGTAGCCTTCCACAAGCTTCCCAAAATAAGTTGGGTGAATATTGGCCCATTCCTCCTGACAGAGCTGATGTAACTGAGTCAGGTTTGTAGGCCTCCTTGCTCACACATGCTTTTTCAGTTCTGCCCAAAAATGTTCTATAAGATTGAGGTCAGGGCTTTGTGATGGCCACTCCAATACCTTGACTTTGTTGTCCTTAAGCCATTTTGCCACAACTTTGTAAGTATGCTTGGGGTTATTGTCCATTTGGAGGACCCATTTGCGACCAAGCCTTAACTTCCTGACTGATGTCTTGAGATGTTGCTTCAATATATCCACATCATTTTCCTACCTCATGAAGCCATCTATTTTGTGAAGTCCCTCCTGCAGCAAAGCGCCCCCACAACATGATGCTGCCACCCCCGTGCTTCACGGTTGGGATAGTGTTCTTCGGCCTGCAAGCCTCCCCCTTTTTCCTCCAAACATAACGATGGTCATTATGGCCAAACAGTTCTATTTTTGTTTCATCAGACCAGAGCATATTTCTCCAAAAAGTACAAACTTTGTCCCAATGTGCAGTTACAAATCGTAGTTTGGCGTTTTTATGGCGGTTTTGGAGCAGTGGCTTCTTCCTTGCTGAGCGGCCTTTCAGGTTATGTCGATATAGGACTCGTTTTACTGTGAATATAGATGCTTTTGTACCTGCTTCCTCCAGCATCTTCACAAGGTCCTTTGCTGTTGTTCTGGGATTGATTTGCACTTTTGCACCAAAGTACGTTCATCTCTAGGAGACAGAACGCGTCTCCTTCCTGAGCGGTATGACGGCTGCGCTGTCCCATGGTGTTTATACTTGCGTACTGTTGTTTGTACAGATGAACATGGTACCTTCAGGCGTTTGAAAATTGCTCCCAAGGATGAACCAGACTTGTGGAGGTCTACAATTCTTTTTTCTGAGGTCTTGGCTGATTTCTATTGATTTCCCCATGATGTCAAGCAAAGAGGCACTGAGTTTGAAGGTAGGCCTTGAAATACATCCACATGTACACCTCCAATTGACTCAAAGGATGTTAATTAGCCTATCAGAAGCTTCTAAAGCCATGGCATAATTTTCTGGAATCTTCCAAGCTGTAATGGCACAGTCAACTTAGTGTCTGTAAACTTCTGACCTTCTGGAATTGTGATACAGTGAATTATAAGTGAAATAATCTGTATGTAAACAATTGTTGGAAAAATTACTTGTGTCATGCACAATGTTGATGTCCTAACTGACTTGCCAAAACTATAGTTTGTTAACAAGACATTTGTGGAGTGGTTGAAAAAAGAGTTTTAATGACTCCAATCTAAGCATATGTAAACTTCGGACTTCAACTGTATATGTTTATAACCTTTGGGGGGAGCTATAGTCCAGGCTAGTCCAGTTAGTCATCACTTGTTTCACATGGCAACCCACTGTAGGTCATTTCTCTCCATACCCATATACCCCCCTTCAATCCCTCAATGGACAGGTGGGTAACCATGGCGACGGCACTCTGTTCAGCGCCATAGCGATGCCCTTTGAGCCCTGGAGAGGTGACCTTTGGCCTGAGGGTCATCGGCAAGGGTCAGGGGGTCAGCACTGGCCAGAGGGCCGGTTAAAGCACTTCACTGATTGGCTATCATTTGCCCTGGCGATAGCCTCATCGATATAATTGCAGTATTGACCAATTGGCCACTCGTACACTGTCCATAACACCTTATCCACTTTACAGGGCTAAGGTGTAGTGGGTAAGTCGGTATGTATAATGTTTATGGAATTGGTAAATTCAACAACTGCAGCACTTCTGTTGAACGTGTCTGTTTTGGGTCTGTGTGTCTTGTGAAAATATTTTGCTATTGTGATCATACAAGGTTTTTATTCAATGATTACCTGGTGAATGAATAACCCACCATGGTTACAGGTGCAGGGTGGGCAACTCAGGTCCTAGAGGAATGCAGTGTGTGCACAGTTTTGTGATTCATTGAGAATATTCCTCAATTCAGAAAACGTCTCTCGTTTGAATCATGTGTGTTACAGCCGAGCCAGAACAAAAAACCCGTACATCTAGCAACCCAAGACATTCAGGTACGTGTGGTACCGTAGTAGCCTACAGCCTAAAGGAAATCCTGTCTGACCATATAAAGCAGTGTGATCTCATCCCAGCCCCTCTTCCTTCCTTCTTCCTGATGATTTATGCCCCCCTGAGCAGATGGCTTGTCAATATCAACATTTGAATCTTACAGGCAGCACGGTGATGCAGCCAGCCCCATGGACGAGCTCCGAGCAGAGGCGTTACGAGCCTGAGGGGCGGATGTATGCAGGGAGAAGGGGGCGGAGATAGAGTTGCCGTTAGACAAGGACAGAGAAAGGGAAGAAGGCTGAAAGAGAAATGAAAGAAGGATGAGAGAGATTAAATGAAACATAGGGAATATAATAAGAGGCTTGAGAGAGATGGAGGAAACACTGCAGGCTGTATTCACTTTTTTTAACAGTGAAGATGAAAAGTACATTCATCTATTCTCTCTTCAATCCCATTCGTCAAGTATCAAATGGATGGTCTGAGAAACATACTCCCATTGTTTGAGAAATGCCTGAACTCAGCAGAATCCCTAACGATAATGGCCAAGTGAACACTGGGCTAAAATGCATGTCAAATCCATCATTCTCAGCCATCAAATCTCCGGGCTTCTTCAGGGCGAGGATGTCGGAGAACAGTGATTTATTGGGGAGAAGTGCTTTCTTATTTTACTGCAGTAATACAACCATGTCCTCCACTGACCTTTTTGGGTACCAGGCTAGTAAAAACACTTCCGGTCCAGGGGGCCTGACATTTAACATGATGGGCTACTCGATAACCATCCCCTCCCCATCCCCTCCACATCCATCTCCAGGGCTCAGATGTATTTTTTACAATACCCCCTGACCCTTAACCCCTCAACTCTGACCTCAACCACATGGTCTAGATTACACTGGGGAGCGACAAACCTTGCACCCCACCTCCTCTCTCTCCCCGTTGTCATCTTTGCTTCCCTGGGTTGATTGATTTATGATATAACTCCCCTCCTATCTGTTTGTTATTAATAGTTTTACCTGATCTTCCTATCTATCTGTTTAGAATACCAAGAAACCACAGGAGGCTGGTGGCACCTTAATTGGGGAGAACCGGCTCGTGGTAATGGCTGGAGTGGACTTAGTGGAATGGTATCAAATACATCAAACACGTGTCTTCCATCTGTTTGATGCCATTCCATTTACTCCATTCCAGCCATTATTTTGAGCCGTCCTCCCCCCAGCAGCCTCCACTGTAAGAAACCTACTCTGGGCTGTCAAGGGTCTGGGCTGGTCAGGCTGGGCTGTGGGAGGGGGGTGGGACTATTGGCTTTTCATTGGAAAAGAGGAGAAATACTTGCACACAATGTAAATGGTCCCATAGTTTTATTATCAACATTAGCTGTTTTTTCTACATTCAATGTATCAACATAAACATTGCACCTGTAATCATATATAATTTCCCTTCTCACACACACCACCCTCATCTCCAGCCCGGTCTCATAGACTAGAAGTAACATAGTAAACGTAATTCCGGGACACTCAAATTAGTATGATCTGTTGAGTTTGCTATGGCTACATAAGACAGAAGGTTACTTAAGGCAAAAATTAACGTAGGGTGGTTAGTCGGGGTGGATGGGTAGGCGTATAATGTGAATGTCTAGCAAACCAAAGGTTACGTGTTAGAATCTCATCATGGACAACGTTAGCATTTTATATAATTAGAAACTTTTATACTACTTACTACTTTTTCGCTACTTTGCAACTACTTCCCCTGAACCTACCCATAATCCTTTAACTTAACTCCTAATCCTAACCTCTAAACTTAACCTCTAACCCCTAGCCTAGCTAACATTAGCCACAACAAATTGGAATTCGTAACATGTCATACATTTGGCAAATTCATAACGTATTGTAAGAATTTCAATTCGTAACGTATCATATGAAATAGATGATGGACATCCAAAAATGAATACATTACGTACGAAACGTAACATATCATACTAATTGGAGTTACATTTACTATGTTACGTCTACCCCTGAGTCCAGGTTTTCTACTCATATACACTCTCTCCAATCCCCAATACAAGCTAAATGCATACCCAAATACAGCCTTTCCTTTGGTCTCCTATGTCTTTCAATCTGATACACAATCTATCTTTCAATACCTCAGAGATGGACTCTGACAGACTTTGGAGTATTTGACCAGGTATTTGACAAGGTTTGGTCCAGTGAACATTCGGGTCTACAGGAATCCTGTGATGCTGTGCTTTGTTAAGCACCTGGTCTGCATAGAATTCAATAGCTTTCCTCTCTCTTCACGACAGAAATGATTTCAGCTACTGGATCTGCAAAGAGGCCAAAACACCTGTGCCACCAATTAACCATATTTTTTTCTCCAACAAACAAAGGCATATATCTCTCCCTCTCTATATCTCTATCTATCTCTCTCTATCTCTATCTCTCGCTCTCTCTCTCTCTCTCTCGCTCTCTCTCGCTCTCTCTCTCTCGCTCTCTCTCGCTCTCTCTCGCTCTCTCTCTCTCTCTCTCTCTCTCTTTCTCTCTCTCTCTCTTTCTCTCTCTCCTTTTTCTAGTTTAAAACGATTTTATTCAGACCCATACATACATGGATAGCCTGGAAAGCACCTGATGTGTGTGTGTGTTTGCGCCTGCTGCATCCATGCATGCATTTGTGTGTGCCTTTATATGGGATTTCAGACAGAGCAGAAATATGAGCATTTCCCAGCTCCCTTCCAATTCAGAGGGTTATTTGTCATCGGCAGAGTAAAGGATTTTTAAAAGTCAACCCAGGGCCCACCCCCTCCCTATCCCCCTCTCTATCCCCCTCTCTTTCCCACTATCCCCCTGACACTCGCCAGCTGAGATCAATAGGTTATTGATCAACCCTCTCTATCGCCAGCCCACCAGACTAATCACCTTAACACCAGCCCAACTCTCTCTTTCTCCAACTCTCTGTATCTCTCTCCCCATCTCTGTCTCTGTTCATCGCTCTCTCCCTGTCCACCTCTCTCTCCTTCTCCATTTCTCCCTCTCCATAGCACACAGTCGGAAATACCTACACAACCATATTCATTGTTATGAGCTCTCGGAGCAAATGCTGAGGGATTTTTGTGCATTGATATATGCCGAGTGTCAAAACCAACCTCATACTGAAGAGGAAGGCAGTATCTACAGGTTGTATCCCTTCATAAGACTTACAGTACAGATATTGTATCTGCCCAACAAACATCTGGGGCCAACCTGGCCATGCATTATCTGATCAAATAAAAAATGCAAGCATTCTCTATCCCCCTCCTCTCTCACTTCATACATCCCTCCCTCCGTTTCTCTCATTCTGTCTTTGTTCGTGGGCAAAATCGATAGGCGTATGAAACAGACATATTTTTCTGCCTCTCGTAGTAGCCGACCAGGGGAAAAGGTTGGTGGAGGAGCAGACATGTTAGATTAGGGTGAGGAATTGGGTGAAAAAAAACATACATTTTGTTTGTTTACGTAATGTTATGTATTTACCTTCTTTATAAATGTTGTATAGCTTGTTTGGGGGTCTTGGAAATATTCAGCACTTTATAGAAATTCTACTGTATTCGCATGACTTACATGTATTTGCAGTAATTTCCTAAATATGCAGCACCACACATACTGTAGTCATCCTATTTTATCTTACGAGCCTAACCATTCTCGAGGGTAGGCTATCTCAGTAGCCTACCCTAGGCTTCCTCTCTTTTAATTGACCTGCACTGATGTGACGGAATGGTGAAAGTAAATCCCTGCCACAGAAAGCATCCACATTGGTTTCACCTTCCCTGTGACTATCGGGACGCGCTGTATTTGACTCAACAACATGGTCCAGTTGTGTCAACATTCCTCTCTCCTATTGGCCAGGCACTGTTCAATTATCTAACGACAGGACTTTTTATTGGTCCGTGAGACTCAAGGGTATGAACGGGGTTATATTTTCAGGTGATGTTGGAGGATCAATGTGTCCCTGTTGGGCTTCGCAGTGCTGGAAGTGTAACGCTACTGTAAATCTGATTGGTTAGGCCTCTGTATGGAGAAGATAAGATATTCCCGTGTTCCCTAAACTAGACACAGCTAATCAGATAAGCCTCTGGAGAGAGATGGAGGATGACCTGTGACCTATAGGAATAAAATGGCTTAGTCGATATCCCCATCGGGATTAAAGAATTGGTATGGTTGGGCATTTGAATGGGCATGTTGTGATCTGCCCAGTATATGCCTATCTGTCTGGGAACAATATGGTTGGAGGAATGGAAGATCCTCCTTTTCTCACCCCATACCCCCATCCCAGTCCTTACTGTATATTCATATACACGTGCACATGTGTATGAGTGCGCGCTCACAAGCCCGCATACACAAGCATGCGCACACAATCATAAGCGCGCGCACACACCTTCCTTGAGGAATCGATCGACTATTCCGTCTCAATCCATCTCTCCCTCTGTTACTTAGCAACCAGTGCCTCAGTGGAGGTAAAGGTTGTGGGAGTTTTATGCCAGTGTATTTTCAGTAAATAAAGTAGATATTATTCATATCAACGCCAGATACTTCATGTATGCTCCAGTATGCTTTATTCTAAAGTGGGTGTACTGTATATATTTATTGATTGTTCGTGTGGACTGTTATTTATTCCATAGGATATATTTCCAAAAATATTTTACAGAGAACTTTGAACAAAATTACAGAGCAACCTATTGAACCGGCAACTAATGACATACAGGTCAAATGGAAAGCGTTCCTCTACTCTAGGAGCTGATCAATCGTCAGTATTGTGGAATAATTGAATGGAGAAAGCTGATCCGAGAGCAGCGCTGCCTTTCTTTCGATCCTATCAGTAGCAACACATGCCTCAACGACGCACTTTCTCTCTGCGTAATGTTTTGGGAAACACATGTAACATCTTCGGCGGTTAGGAAAGATGCATCGTTACTCTCGTAAGCCTAAATCCCGTTGCTATTGGGAAACCGGGCCTAGATCAATAAATCATTTAATACAAAGATGGATGAAGGAAGGACAAAATGGGGAAAAAAATATTTGATTTAATGGAGACAACAGGAAATTATGATCATGACATACAAGCAATACTGAAGTGCTGGTTGAAAGATACGAAGCCTCTCTTCTCATACCCCCTCCCTCCCCCAAAATCCTCATTCATTCAATATAATTGAAATCCTTTTGCCAAAATAGTTCACATGCACATACATTTCTGAATTGTCCAATTGTTCTAATTATTTTTTCTAATATTTGGTCATTTGCTGAGAATGAGATAAAAGAATGATGGGAAAAAGAATGTCATACCAAGGATAATTTTGCTATTTGATTTTGAATTTTAAGACACCTTAAAGTAAAAAAAAAAGATTTAAAAAAGATTTTGATGAAAAATTGTATTTGGCCTTACTGCTATTAGCCCATACAAACGCATTGAATAACAGATTCACTACATGGAACAACAGATAGTCCCCCCCAAAAAAAAATCTAAAGGGAGTTTGTTCTGAGAGATATAAGAAAGATCTGGAAACATTGTGTTTAACCCCTTATTTTTGTGACTAAACAGTCTCCTTATATACACTATATATACAAAAGACTGTTATTTCAGGCTATTTCAGCCACACCCATTGCTGAAAGGTATGTCAAATCAAGCACACAGCCATGCAATCTCCATAGCCAAAAATTGGCAGTAGAATAACCTTACTGAAGAGCTCAGTGACTTTCAACGTGGCACCATCATAGGATGCCACCTTTCCAACAAGTCAATTCGTAAAATGTCTTCTCTGCTAGAGCTGCCCCGGTCAACTGTAAGTGCTGTTATTGTGAAGTCGTGAATTGGTAGGCCACACAAACTGACAGAATGAGACCGCCAGGGCTGAAGCGCGTAGTGCGTAAAAATCGTCTGTCCTCGGTTGCAACACTCACTACCGAGTTCCAAACTGCCTCTGGAAGCAAGGTCAGCACACAAACTGTTCATCGGGAGCTTCATGAAATGGATTTCCATGGCCAAGCAACAGCACACAAGCCTAAGATCATCCTGTGCAATGCCAAGAGTTGGCTGGAGTGGTGTAAAGCTCGCCACCATTGGACTGGAGCAGTGGAAATCTGTTCTCTGAATCACACTTCACCATCTGGCAGTCCGACGGACGAATCTGGGTTTGGCGGATGCCAGGAGAATACTACCTGCCCCAATGCATAGTGCCAACTGTAAAGTTTGGTGTAGGAGGAATAATTGTCAGGGGCTGTTTTTCATGGTTGGGGCTAGGCCCCTTAGTTCCATTGAAGGGAAATCTTAACGCTACAGCAGACAATGACATTCTAGATGATTCTGTGCTTCCAACTTTGTGACAACAGTTTGGGGAAGGCTCTTTCCTGTTTCAGCATGACAAAGAGAGGTCCATAAAGAAACGGATTGTCGAGATTGGTGTGGAAGAACTTGACTGTTCTGCACAGATCCCTGACTTCAACCTCCTCGAACACCTTTGGAAGGAATTGGATTGCCGACTACAAGCCAGGCCTAATCGCCCAACATAAGTGCCCGACCTCACTAATGCACTTGTGGCTGAATGGAAGCAAGTCCCCGCAGCAATGTTCCAACATCTAGTGGAAGCCTTCCCAGAATAGTGGAGGCTGTTATAGCAGCAAAGGAGGGACCAACTCCATATTAATGACCATGATTTTGGAATGCGATGTTCGACGAGCAGGTGTTCTCATACTTTTTGTCATGTAGTGTACTTCCATTTGTTTTTTCGACTGGTACCGGGGGACCTTCAGATGAGTCTTTTGAGGCCTGTGGGTGTCCTAGAGGAAAACAACCGACATGTACATGTTCTTGAGAGTATCACCTTAGCACAGTTAGTGTGTAGCCCAACGGACATTACAGACAGAAGTTGGTAGATTGGCTGTACCGACTTCAGACAAGACCCAAAACGGAGAACACCATCGTGTTCTTGAGAGTCTCATCTTTCCATAGAGGGTTCATAACAGTTTGCAGGCCGCTACAGGCGATTGTTTGATCTGACACCGCTCTAGCTCTGTCACCTAGTGTTACATAGGAGGATGTGGTGGATTGAAACGCATCCAATGCAAAAAAAAAAAACATATCTCTAGTTTAAACTGATGGATTTTAATGGGGATCGCTTTCTTATACTAGTTTTATTTCCGCGGGGGCGCGGACATCACCTTATAACAACCTGTGATTTAAAGTTAAAACATGTACACTTCCGTTCAAATGTTAGGGGTCACTTAGAAATGTCCTTATTTTTTAAAAGAAAAACACATTTTTGGTCCATTAAAATAACATCAAATTGATCCCAAATACAGTGTAGACATTGTCAATGTTGTAAATGACTATTGTAGCTGGAAACAGCTGATTTTTTAAATGAAATATCTACATAGGGGTACAGAGGCCCATTATCAGCTACCATCACTCCTGTGTTCCAATGGCACGTTGTGTTAGCTAATCCAAGTTTATCATTTTAAAAGGCTAATTGATCATTAGAAAACCCTTTTGCAATTATGTTAGCACAACTTAAAACTGTTGTTCTCATTAAGGAAGCAATAAAACTGTCCTTCTTTAGAATAGTTGAGTATCTGGAGCATCAGCATTTGTGGGTTCAATTACAGGTTCAAAATGGCCAGAAACAAAGAACTTTCTTCTGAAACTCATCAGTCTATTCTTGTTTTGAGAAATGAAGGCTATCCCATGCGAGAAATTGCCAAGAAACTGAAGATCTCATACAACGCTGTGTACTACTCCCTTCACAGAACAGCACAAACTGGCTCTAACCAGAGTAGAAAGAGGAGTGGGAGGCCCCGGTGCACAACTGAGCAAGGGAACATGTGCATTGGAGTGTCTAGTTTGAGAAACAGAAACAGTCTCAACGTCAACAGTGAAGAGGCGACTCCGGGATGCTGGCCTTCTAGGCAGAGTTGCAAAGAAAAAGCCATATCTCAGACTGGCCAATAAAAAGAAAAGATTAAGATGGGCATAGAACACGGTCACTGTACAGGAACTCTGCCGTTGACGTTGAGACTGGTGTTTTGCGGGTCCTTTATATTTTGCGAGTCCTTTATATTTAAAAACTTGAGTCTCAAGCTAGGCTATATGATAACACTAGTAATAGGCCAGTTGTAGCCCATTACTAGTGAGGCACATCTGAGCATAAATTGAAATAACTTTCACTGGACTGATGGTCGTGTCTCAGCGGAGGGAGGGAGAGAGTGCGAGTTGAAGTGAAAAAAGTGTTGAATAAAACCAGTGTCTCTGAATGTACTTAAATTGTTTTTAAGGCCCTCAATTAGATCAATGCAATCCGTGATTGATATATAGGGGGACTGGAGGCCCTTATTGGGAAATCACTGATATCAAATAATTTGGCAAATGCTCCAATGTCGGTTTCTTAGAAAAATTTAACAGTGAGCTTTGTTTGGCCATTTTACTTGTTTTTGCTAGCCAAGTTGGTTAGTGAGTCTTAGCTAGCTAGCTAACGCTGAGTATCCTACACAGTGTAGCCTAGCCTACACAGAGATAGCTACTGCAATGGTATTAGTGCGAAGTGACATGTGCCAGAACCCGCCCATTATTTTGAAATTGATCAGCTGATTTTTTGTAAAAAATAAATAAAAAAACAATGTTTTTTCTCCAGTACATAATCAAGCATAATTCAAATAACAGTCATATCCCAGTCTGCTGTGCCCACATGCTTCAAGAAGGCAACCATTGTTCCTGTTCCCAAGAAAGCTAATGTAACTGAACTAAATGACTATCGCCCCGTAGCACTCACTTCTGTCATCATGAAGTGCTTTGAGAGACTAGTCAAGGATCATATCACCTCCACCCTACCTGACACCCTAGACCCACTCCAATTTGCTAAGCGCCCCAATAGGTCCACAGACGATGCAATCGCCATCACACTGCACACTTCCATATTACATCTCAACAAGAGGAATACCTATGTAAGAATGCTGTTCATTGACTACAGCTCAGCATTTAACACCATAGTACCCTCCAAACTCACCATTAAGTTCGAGACACTGGGTGGTCCTGGACTTTCTGACGGGCCGCCCCCAGGTGGTGAGGGTAGGAAATAACATCTCATGCTGATCCTCAACACTGGGGCCCATCAAGGGTGCGTTCTCAGCCCTCTCCTGTACTCCCTGTTCACCCATGACTGCGTGGCCATGCACGCCTCCAACTGAATCATCAAGTTTGCAGACGACACTACAGTGGTAGGCTTGATTACCAACAACGGCAGGAGGTGAGGGCCCTCGGAGTGTGGTGTCAGGAAAATAACCTCTCACTCAATGTCAACAAAACAAAGGTGATGATCGTGGACTTCAGGAAACAGCAAAGGGAGCATCCCTCCATCCACATCGATGGGACAGTAGTGGAGAAGGTGGAAAGTTATAAGTTCCTGGGTGTACAGATCCCGGACAAACTGAAATGGTCCACCCACACAGACAGCGTGGTGAAGGCGCAACAGCACCTCTTTTTATATAAAAAAAAATGTAACTAGGCAAGCCAGTTAAGAACAAATTCTTATTTACAATGACAGCCTAGGAAAAGTGGGTTAACTGCCTTGTTCAGGGGCAGAACGATCAATTTTTACCTTGTCAGCTTGGGGATTTGATCGAGCAACCTTTCCGTTACTGGCCCAACGCTCTAACCACTAGGCTACCTGCCGCCGCAACCTCATGAGGCTGAAGAAATTTGGCTTGTCACCTAAAACACTCACAAACTTTTACAGATGCACAATCGAGAGCATCCTGTCGGGCTGTATCACTGCCTCGTACGGCAAATGTTCCGCCCACAACCGCAGGGCTCTCCAGGGGGTAGTGCGGTCTGCACAACGCATCACTGTGGGCAAACTACCTGCCCTCCAGGACACCTACAGCACCCGATGTCACAGGAAGGCCAAAAGGATCATCAAGGACAACAACCACTGCCTGTTCACCCCGCTATCATCCAGAAGGCGAGGTCAGTACAGGTGCATCAAAGCTGGGACCGAGAGACTGCAAAAACAGCTTCTATAGCAAGGCCATCAGACTGGTAAACAGCTATCACTAACATAGAGTGGCTGCTGCCAACATACAGACTCAAATCTCTGGCTGTCACGATCGTGTGGAGGATTGACGGACCAAAACGCAGCAGTAGGAAAATAAGCCATATTCCTTTTAATGAATACGAAGGCAAAACGAAACAAAAACACTTATACACTAAACAAAACAAGAAAACGATCGTGAAGCTAAGAATGAAGTGCACACACAGGCTACAAACGTATAACATAGACAATTACCCACATCAAATGAAAGCCTATGGCTACCCTAAATATGGCTCCCAATCAGAGACAACAGAAATCAGCTGTCTCTAATTGGGAACTCATTCAGGCAACCATAGACTCTCCTAGAAAACTAAACCAACATAGACACAGCTAGACACATGCACTCAACACAAACCCATACACTACACCCAACACCCCCTTTACCATATAATCACCCAAAACCGACAAAACACAAACATTCCCCATGTCACACCCTGACCTAACTAAAATAATAAATAAAACAAAGAATACAAAGGCCAGGGCGTGACATAACCCCCCCCCTTAAGGTGCGAACTCCGGGCGCACCAGCACACAGTCTAGGGGAGGGTCTGGGCGGGCTTCCTTCCACGGTGGCGGCTCCGGCACTGGTCGTGGTCCCCACCCCACCACAGTCACTAACCGCCTCCTTAGCTTCCTCCAAATGACCCCCCTCCACATTAACCCCACTGAATTAAGGGGCAGTTCCGGACTAAGGGGCAGCTCCGGACTAAGAGGCAGCTCCGGACTAAGGTGCAGCTCCGGACTAAGGGGCAGCTCCGGACTAAGGGGCAGCTCCGGACTAAGGGGCAGCTCCGGACTAAGGGGCAGCTCCGGACTAAGGGGCAGTACCAGGGTAAGGGGCAGTACCAGGGTAAGGGGCAGTACCAGGATAAGGGGCAGCACCAGGATAAGGGAGAGCACCAGGATAAGGGGCAGCTCCGGACTGAGGAACGGCAGCTCCGGACTGAGGAACGGCAGCTCCGGACTGAGGAACGGCAGCTCCGGACTGAGGGACTGCAGCTCCGGACTGAGGGACGGCCCATGGCTGGCTGACAGATCTGGCTGCTCATGGCTGGCTGACGGATCTGGCTGCTCATGGCTGGCGGATCTGGCTGCTCATGGCTGGCGGATCTGGCTGCTCATGGCTGGCTGACGGATCTGGCTGCCCATGGCTGGCTGACAGATCTGGCTGCTCATGGCTGGCTGACGGATCTGGCTGGCTGACGGATCTGGCTGCTCATGGCTGGCTGACGGATCTGGCTGCTCATGGCTGGCTGACGGATCTGGCTGCTCATGGCTGGCTGACGGATCTGGCTGCTCATGGCTAGCTGACGGATCTGGCTGCTCATGGCTAGCTGACGGATCTGGCTGCTCATGGCTAACTGACGGATCTGGCTGCTCATGGCTAACTGACGGATCTGGGTGCTCATGGCTGGCTGACGGATCTGGCTGCTCATGGCTGGCTGACGGATCTGGCTGCTCATGGCTGGCTGACGGATCTGGCTGCTCATGGCTGGCTGACGGATCTGGCTGCTCATGGCTGGCTGACGGATCTGGCTGCTCATGGCTGGCTGACGGATCTGGCTGCTCATGGCTGGCTGACGGATCTGGCTGCTCATGGCTGGCTGACGGATCTGGCTGCTCATGGCTAGCTGGCGGATCTGGCTGCTCATGGCTGGCTGGCGGATCTGGTAGATCCTGTCTGGTTGGCGGCTCTGGCAGATCCTGTCTGGTTGGCGGCTCTGGCAGATCCTGTCTGGTTGGCGGCTCTGGCAGATCCTGTCTGGTTGGCGGCTCTGGCAGATCCTGTCTGGTTGGCGGCTCTGGCAGATCCTGTCTGACGAATGGCTCTAGCGGCTCCTGACTGACGAACGGCTCTGACGGCTCGGGACAGACGGGCGGCTCTAATGGCTCGGGGCAGACGGATGGCTCAGATGGCGCTGGGTAGACGGATGGCTCAGATGGCGCTGGGTAGACGGATGGCTCAGATGGCGCTGGGTAGACGGATGGCTCAGATGGCGCTTGGCAGACGGGCAGTTCAGGCATCGCTGTGCAGACGACAGACTCTTGCCGGCTGAGGCGCACTGTAGGCCTGGTGCGTGGTGCCGGAACTGGTGGTACCGGGCTGGGGACACGCATCTCAGGGCTAGTGCGGGGAGCAGGAACAGGGCATACTGGACCCTGGGAGCGCACATTAGGCCTAGTGCGTGGTGCCGGAACTGGTGGTACCGGACTGGGGACACGCATCTCAGGGCTAGTGCGGGGAGCAGCAACAGGACGCACAGGACTCTGGGGACACACAGGAGGCTTGGTGCGTGGTTTATGCACTGGTGGTAAAGGGCTGGAGACACGCACCATAGGGCTAGTGCGTGGAGGAGGCACTGGTGGTACTGGGTAGGGGCGGGGAGGTGGCGCCGGAAATACCGGACCGTGCATGCGTACTGGCTCCCTTGAGCGCCGAGCCTGCCCAACCTTACCTGGTTGTATGCTCCCCGTCGCCTGACCAGTGCGGGGAAATGGAATAACCCGCACCGGCCTATGTAGGCGAACCGGGGACACCATGCATAA
The DNA here is from genome assembly GCF_029448725.1 of Salvelinus fontinalis. Lineage (NCBI taxonomy): Eukaryota > Metazoa > Chordata > Actinopteri > Salmoniformes > Salmonidae > Salvelinus > Salvelinus fontinalis. The sequence continues at coordinate 40,374,971 of NC_074690.1, forward strand.
GGCTGGTGCCATGTATGCCGGCCCGAGGAGACGCACTGGTGACCAGATGCGTTGGGCCGGCTTCATGACATACGGCTCAACGCTCAGTCTAGCCCGGCCGATACGTGGAGCTGAATTGTACTGAACCGGGCTATGCACGTGTACAGGAGACACCGTGCGCTCTACTGCGTAACACGGTGTCTGCCCGTACTCTCGCTCTCCACGGTAAGTACAGGGAGTAGGCGCAGGTTTCCTACCTGACTTCGCCACACTCCCTTTAAGGCCCCCCCCAAGAAATTTTTGGGTTGTACTCACGGGCTTCCAGCCTTGTCTCCGTGCTGCCTCCTCATATCGCCTCCTCTCGGCTTTAGCTGCCTCCAGCTCTTCACGGGGAAGGCGATATTCTCCCGGTTGTGCCCACGGCGCCTAACCATCCAGTATCTCCTCCCATGTCCAAGAATCCTGTGTAGATGGGTCCTGTTGCCGCTTTACATGCCGCTTGGTCCTATATTGGTGGGTAATTCTGTCACGATCGTGTGGAGGATTGACGGACCAAAACGCAGCAGTAGGAAAATAAGCCATATTCCTTTTAATGAATACGAAGGCAAAACGAAACAAAAACACTTATACACTAAACAAAACAAGAAAACGATCGTGAAGCTAAGAATGAAGTGCACACACAGGCTACAAACGTATAACATAGACAATTACCCACATCAAATGAAAGCCTATGGCTACCCTAAATATAGCTCCCAATCAGAGACAACAGAAATCAGCTGTCTCTAATTGGGAACTCATTCAGGCAACCATAGACTCTCCTAGAAAACTAAACCAACATAGACACAGCTAGACACATGCACTCAACACAAACCCATACACTACACCCAACACCCCCTTTACCATATAATCACCCAAAACCGACAAAACACAAACATTCCCCATGTCACACCCTGACCTAACTAAAATAATAAATAAAACAAAGAATACAAAGGCCAGGGCGTGACACTGGCCACTTTAATACATGTAATAAATTTATTTAAAAAAGGTATCACTAGTCACATTAAATAATGTCTACATATCCTACATTACTCATCTCATATGTATATACTGTTCAATACCATCTACTGCATCTTGCCTATGCTGCACGGCCATCGCTCATCCATATCTTTATATGTACATATTCTTATTCATTCCTTTACATTTGTATGTATAAGGTAGTCGTTGTGAATTTGTTAGATTACTTGTTAGATATTACTGCACTGTCGGATCTAGAAGCACAAACATTTTGCTACACTCGCATTAACAGCTGCTAACCATGTGTATGTGACCAATAACATTTGATTTGATTTGAAATGTATTACATAGGCGTAAATTAAATAGATTTTATGTACAGCACTAGACGGATCAGATCCTAGAGAGATGTTAGTACCTATGGCTACAAATAGGCTATTGACGGAGCTTAATATGCTTACCCAATAATAATGCACTAAATCACAGATTCATTTGTCACACATCATGAAACACATTGAGGCAAAAATGACAGACAGTAGCCTAGTTGTAAAATAGAACTCAGTTGATTGAACATAAAATAGATTGAAATATGATTGAAATAGCCTATATAGGCCCATGTATATTGGAATTCAGTCATCTGGGTTTTCATTTGAAACATAATTTTATCCTTCACTTGTTTGTAACAATTGCAAATATTTTTGCAACTTCGTTTTGAAGGTATCGGCAGTCACAATTAGACAGATCAGATCACAATCAGACATCTCGACGCTAGGTTTAGCGGATATCTTCTGTAAATAAAGTGACGCGGAATGGAAAAAAAGATCTAACTATGCACCCCCAAATAAATCGTTTTTTCGTTAACTATGTGAACGGTACAGGCCCCTTCTCACATCCACATACATATCTCAACGAATAATGAACACTGCACCTATCCAATATATGTCACAATGATTAAAAGGGTAGGCTAGGCCTAAATATTTATATTAAAGTTTGACCAACAATTAGCCTGTGGGTTACATAAAAAGCAACAATAAACCTAATAATTCATGAAATCAGCATTTTGTAATAACCAAAAATAATTTGTCACTGATATTGTCACACAGCCAAACCTACAGCAAATAACACTGCATTCTTTTAGGTAGACAACCTTAACATATTCTTCAACGAATCCAGCAACTTCAAATGAATCAACTTCAAATGAGTTGTTTATCTAAACAGATCCATTTAACAACCTTTGGATTTCTAGTCACTGGATATTGATTACCAATCGCATCGATAGGACATAGGCCACGCTGATCAGTATTCTGCCCACAGTCCGTCGGTCGTTGCACGCCAAAAGCAATCCCCTGTTATGACGAAAAGCAGAAACGGTAGCGTAAACATGTGGAAGTCCGTTTTTTATACTTCAGACACCACCAAGACCTAGAGCGCAATTATTGCTAATTTATTGTGTTATAACTATAGCCCTAAATATAATGTGTGAGAGGCAATATCTCGATATCATACGGGCGTAGGCCTATCAAAATAAATAGAGCAACCAACCTAGCCCCACACCCCTACAGACAAATATACTTTCCCGTTTCCGGAAAATAGACTATGAACAATAAAAATAAACTATGAACACAAAATTGATTTCATAGACGAGGTTTTAGGCTTACTTACTGTTTTTTTTAGGAAATAACCATGCCGAACATTGAGAAGTGTATGAATTTGGTCAATAAATCGAATGAGTAAATCAATTGATTTAAAAAATATATATAGTTAAGTACCAGTACTACCCATAAGGAGGAAGATTTGTGTGGTTAAAAAATTAACGTTTATTCAGTTTTATTTATTAGTAACTAGAGTCTCCTATTACAAAACTAATAATGATTCCAAATTATGTTTAATACGATTTAATATGGATAATATTATAAATTGAATACACATTTATTTTTTTACCTTTCAAAACAACAGGTTGACTCTCGTGGTTTCTAAAAGCACTGTATTATTCCCTAGAAGACTTGTAAAAATATACATTAGCCTAAATAAAATCTAAACTAAATATTTTCTACTAAAGCTGAAAAACTTCTAGCAGAAGATCTTAATAAATAAGGAGGCCTGCCAGTATATTAATCAAAAGGAATTCAAATATTTTTTTTAAGGCCCAAACATTTATGCATTGCCTAGATAACACAGATGCTCAAACTTCTAGTTTACTTTTTCTATCTATTTTCCACACACAAGGGTTTTCCTGACGTAACATTAAATTGGTTAGTTCCATCTTACCAGCCAGACAACACTGACAACAGGTGCCCGTAAAACTCACAGCTGGAACATCTGATGTCTTCATCTCCTGAAATCTTCGTTCAACGGCTACCATTTGTTGATATCAAAATGGGTGTGATGTTCAGTTGTATATATTAAGTGTTTCTAACAAATTCCTTTGAGGTGTACCGTTCAATTTTAACTTCATTTTATCCCATCTAAATGTAAGATTCAATATATTTTCAGAAGGGCCATGGTCACATGAGAGACAAGTGTGCAGCCATCGTGCAATCAAAAGTGATCTAATTCATGAACAGGATTATTAAACTAAATTCCTTTATTGTCAAAGAGACAATCTTACATAGTTGCATCCTTATATGCGTATCATTTCTCTAAATTCTGCACAAAAAAAGTTATTTACAGCATTTGTGCGGTAGTCATGTATTTTTTCTACTAGGGCGTACGTAGTTCTTGTCACAACCAACAAATAAAATACGTACAAAATAAGTAAAGTCCATTGGAACTGATAGGCCTATCTGTATTTGGTTGTGTCCATCTGCCACACTTTAAATCACACATCACATTTTACCGTAGTTATTCAAAATGTATTTTATTTTGCAATACTGTGAACATCAAAATAAAGAGTGGATTGGACATGTTTCCGCATCACAGTGCTGTATTGTGGACAGGAAAGAAACGTCAAGATTCGATAGCCTCTCAGTACATCAAAGAACTAGCACATACAACAGGGCCAGAAAACAACCATCTCAACGTGTAGAAAGTGCAAACGAGCTGGGTCATATAGCTACAGGTCCATGGTCTAAAGCTGAATTTCAACTTCCACAAAGGGCGCACACGCACACACGCGCACGCACGCACACACAGACACACACGCAGTACCCTATAGCGCCACACACACACAAACACACACACACCTACACATACAGTACCCTATAGCGCCTCAGAGCCAATACCCAGGGTAAAGAAGCGTTGTGCATGCCGAGGTAACGGATTCTCTGGCTATCCAGCGGGCATTTATTTCCTGGTTGCAGTGGGTCATCGATAGAGGGAGAGTAAGGGAACCCGGGGAGACACGTTCACACACTGCATGCTTTTTCGAAGCTGCAACAGTGTGACCAGTGAAACCTCTACCTATACCCACTTTATTCAGGATAAGGCCTATACGCTTCAAGGTATGGTCCATTGCCTGGTATTTCCTTATACTGTATGATCAAATGGGAATGACATAATATTTACCAAATAAAAACTATTTTGTTTATTTCAGATTTAATGGAGAAACGACTGTGCTGAATTCTCTGAAATAAGTGACCAGAAAGTAGGCCTTTGTAAATCATGAAAATACAATCTGAAACCGGACTGTTAAAATGAAGTTCCCAAATACAAGCAATTATAATACAATTGTAATGTTGCATACGCAAATGCTATAAACAAGTATTATGATTAGGATTATTATTTGTATTATTATATATATTTGATTATTTTCCAGTCTGTCCTGATAAATTAAAGAAGGTTAGTAGGATGGAATCCTATGGTCACAAGTTAAATAAATATCTGAAAACAATATAAACGTGTTTTTACGCGAGATCAGAACTATAAAATAGCATTTTATATAGAGGAACAACTTGTTTATTAAGTCTACGTTCACGTGTCCATCTTGTCTTTTGTGACGAACAAATATCTCGACGTACCATCCGAGTGAACCTCAGAATGCCCGGCTGGAGATGAGAGGGAAACGATTCAGAACAGGAGACCGTCCTCTCTTTTTCCTTACCATCGCCATGCACGGCGTTAGGATCCTAACTTTGTGACCTCTCCATCCCTCCACCCCTTAACAGGGCCAGGCCACGTCATTAATCTCTGTCAATCAATACATTGATCAGGTTTATCACTAAGCGCATAAATGCCAAACCATTCACTCCGTGGGAAACACAGTTTATTTAGAAGGGGCACTTGTGTGCCGAGTGAATAAAATGTAATTGTGTATATACTGCAGTAAAGTACTCAGAGAGATATATTGTTACTTTTACATTGAAATCTCTCTCTCTCTCTCTCTCTCACACACACACACACACACACACACACACACACACACACACACACACACACACACACACGCAGGTGTCTGCCTTGAAGTCCTTATATACTCCTCACACACCACTACAGTGTGGTCTGTCTGTGAATCCCACACGACTATCATGCGCGTAACCGACACAGTTCTAAATACACAGGGGGCGCGCTCACATACACACTGACACGCGGCTCAGCCAGTTTTCAGTGGAAGCGCTGTTGGACAAGGGATGAGATATAGCCTACGAGCGCCTATGACACAGGACACCAACACATGTAACGTGGACGAGGACTATACTCGATATTTAACCACATTGGATCAAGATAAACTATTTACAAAAAACATGTTGGATTGACTGGGGGAAAACTCGTTTGGTAATATTATCGCTCCAGGAAAGCGAGAGGGAGGAGAGTGAGCGCGTGCCTCTGTCTGTTTGTGTGTGTGTGAGTGAAAGGAGCGAGAGAGGGAGGGGAGGGAGGTGGGATCGGGAAAGATATATTCTTTCAGCGATGGAAGTCACAATGGAAAACCTTGGCAACCTTCACGGCGTCTCGCACTCACAGGCGGGGGACCTGATGAGCTCCTCACACGCTCGGCAGTCCTCCGCCCCTTCTCACCGGAACCTAGTTTCTCACGCGCACGGCCGGTCGGCGATGGTGTCCAGCATGGCCTCGATACTGGATGGTACCGGGGACTACCGGACAGACCCCTCGTCGCTCTCCGGCCACCTTCACCCGGCCATGAGCATGTGCGAGTCCGGGATGAGCCTGAGCAACACCTACACCACCCTGACACCTCTCCAACACCTACCTCCCATATCCACCGTCTCCGATAAGTTCCACCACCCACACTCCCACCACCACGCAGCCGCCCAACAGCGACTCTCCACGGGGAATGTCAGCGGGAGCTTCACGTTGATGAGGGATGACCACCGGGGGCTGGCGTCTATGGGCAACCTATACTGCCACTACCCTAAAGATATGTCCGGCATGGGCCATGGGTCCCTCTCCCCGCTGTCCAACGGCCTCGGCTCTTTGCACAACTCCCAGCAGACGCTCTCAGCCTACGGTCCAAGTGCTCACCGCTCCAATGATGCCAAGATGCTCTCCCCGGTGACAGGCTTCGAGTCCCACGCCGCGATGCTGTCTCGGAGCGAGGAGCACATTGCCAGGAGTTTAGGTGGCCATGGGCACGGCATGATCTCCAACCTCAACGGGATGCACCATACGCACAGCCACCTCCACTCCCAGGCCAATGAGGCAGCGATGCTGGCCGAGCGGGAGAGGCACGGCGCTGGGCCCGGCCAGGGAGGAGGGTCAGGCGGGCAGGCGGAGGAGATCAACACCAAGGAGGTGGCTCAGCGGATAACAGCGGAGCTGAAGCGATACTCCATCCCCCAGGCGATTTTCGCCCAGAGGATCCTATGTCGGTCCCAAGGAACCCTCTCGGATCTTCTGCGGAACCCCAAGCCGTGGAGTAAACTCAAGTCCGGCAGGGAGACGTTCCGGAGGATGTGGAAGTGGCTCCAGGAGCCCGAGTTTCAGCGGATGTCTGCCCTTCGGTTGGCTGGTAAGATGCATCTGGTCTCACTGCCGATGTCGTGTGGGCTTCGTATTGAACAGTCAATCGTAACCAATTGACGTTTTGCGCTTATTAAAAGCACATGTTCTCGCTTTTGTCAAACTCGCTCTATTTAAACAGCTAGCTGTATAGGCTTATGTAATACATTTGATATGCTATACAAAGCACTTGTTTTATGCTGAAGACTTAAACGAACTTTATCAGACAAAAACCTCAACTTCCAAACGATTCAGCACCATGGACAGCGGTCAGTGTAAAACGGTTGCGAGCAAAGCTACTCACGAGACCAAGTAGCCTAAATGGTTTGCCAGGAGAACTTCAGAGCGAATCTTTCTCTCTTTAAATCACAGTTTTAGAGAGATATCTGCGGTACAGTAAAAGTGATTGCACGGTATCCATGTCACCATATGTTGGTATGACACGTTGCAAGAGAAACCAGCTGAATGCACTGTCTTACGCCTCAGCCTAATGTTAACAGGGTTTATGTACCCATATAGCCAAATATAATCACTGAGAGGACCTGGGCATTGTCATATAAGGCTAATATGATGTCCACAAGGTCCTCGAGATAGAGGGAATGTGTGCTCTCTAATGCGCCATGCCGGGTGGGTGTGTGTCTAAAACATGTCACCCTGTCCATCGTGGGTCTCTCTAGTAATTCCCATGTGTTCCAAACATGTAACTCACACAGTAACTCTCTCTCATGGGTCCCGTGTGCTCCACCAGCTTGAACATGGAGGCATATAAACTAGTCGCGCGGGAGGAGAGCGCGTCAGCGGCGCGTGACCTCTGGCTGCTGATCAATACGCGACGTCCCACTCTACCCTTTAAAATGTGGCACCCGAATCAATATTCGAATCCGACCTGAAAGACAGCCAACCACACGGCCGCGCCGGCTTTTCATTTAGACCCTTAACGGTCTAAAATTAGACTACATATGGGTTGTCTGTCTACAACTGGCTTCCCTCTGCTTCGATGACGCAGGTTTTAGTTCATGCCATATTTAAAATCCTATGGGGCCTATCCCTTGGGCATAGAAACACATCTACTACTCAAGTAAAATACAAAGTATTTTCGTTCAAAGGACATTTCTTGCTTTTGGCAATACTAGTAGGCGTATTGCCAACCCTAAATAATCGAAATAAAGGCCACAAACGCGTCCATTTTATTTTTATTAGATTTGCTCTCTGCAGTTAATTGGTTTGATTAATTGATCAGATTATGGTTTTACATTTTACTTATTGTCCAATCAATAGTTTAAAAACGAGAGACATTCGAAATTAGTGTAAGAGAAAAATGACAATAATTGAATCAATAAATAATTCACATTTATAGGGAGAGTTGTTTTTCCAAATGGTTATCTTATTTCTGAGAAGATGTATATTTTTAGTGTAAAACAGGAGGGGATGTTTTGAGGCAAAACCTTCATGCTCGGTCCACACCACTGAATAAATGGGCGTCCCCTATCGTCCTCATCCTGTATAATTTCAGAATAGTCCAGACATTTTATTTAAGAAACGACGAGGAATTTCCGTTTATGGCCAATGCTTTAATATTTTCGAATGTCTTTTCCAATTTACTCAAAAACAGGCAGTTGAAAAAAGAAAAACAACATCCGTGGCTTTTCACTGTTCTAATCTGTCAAATCAAAATCACTCTGACCAATGTAGGCGTGTGTAAATTCCCTTGCCAATAGCGGCCAGAGGGGTTGACTTTAGTGCCCCTCCCCATACCACCGTTTTCAATTAATTCAGGTACATCTGAATGGCTGGTGAGGCTACTGACTCATGAAAAGTGTGTGCGTAAGCCTTTGTGCGTGTGTATGTGTGTGTATGTGTCAGCAAGCATGTGTTGAGTGGAAATGTGGATCTCACCAATCTCGCTATCATACCATACACATTTGTAAAAGCATTGAACCGACACAAAAACGGTTTGAAGCTCAGACTGGATCAGCAGGCTAGCGCAGGGGTCCGTAAGGACAGCCTTTGGGAAGGTGTTGGAGCTTCTAGCAGGTTGTCGGAGATGGTGTTGACACCACCAGATCGTGTTCTTGTAGCATATGATTTTTCCCAGGTGTTACAGTCAATAACTGATTCCTCTGCACTGTCACACTGTATACATGGTGTTGGGATCCCAAGCTGCAGGCCAGACAGTGTTAGAGCTGTCTGAACTTGTACAGCCACATACCGGATACAGGTGCAACCTTTTCCGTATAGGAAGCATATTTAATAAATAGTGAAAAGGCAAGACAGATAGCTGGAGCCAGCAGCCATAATAGTGTGGAGGGCCATTCATAGTGTAGCTTTGTCCTTTCCCTGTTTGCCTGGCTTCGCAGATAGGAGATCAATAAAGCTGCTTCCAATTCCCAACCCCCACTCTCCTCTCTCTCTCTCCCTCTGTCTCACTTTCTCTCCCTCTTTGTCTCTCTCTCTCTCTCTCCCCCTCTTTTGTCTCTCCCTCCTTCTCTGCAGTACATCACACAAATGCAACCTATAATCCATTATGATTGCCATTGCCGCTAGCACTGGACTGGCTGCTTCAGTGGATTGGAAACCCACACACTGCAGGACAAAGAGTTGAGGGATAAAGCTGGAGGATAGAAGGAGAACCGTCTGATAAAATATGACAAAATGGGCAAATAATTGCGAGTTGGAATAGTTCCAAATCCATGTAGCAGTATTCTGTCTGTACATGTGAATTTGACTTTTGCCCACTGATATTAAGTTAGGATTCGGCCAATGGTGTACCGCAGTTGCCTTTGTGGTTCATTCTTTCTCTGCGACGGTGTCAGTTAGTGGTCACAAATCATGGTCCTAGAGAGCTACAGGGTTGGCATGCTTTTGCTCCAGCCTAGTCCCAACTCATATAATTGAGCAAAAAGGAGACCTGGCCAAGAAGGCAGATCTACATAGAAATAACCCTCGCAAGACAAAGGCAGTGCTTTTTTTTTTAGGTATATAGAGCCAGTTAGGCAGCTATCCTTGGTCCTGATGATTCAGACTGCTGTGGTTCTGAACGGACAGCTGGGAACATTTATTCAGATGCTGGCCCCAGGTTTCTGTTTCGTGACAGTGGACGTTGACTTGGATAGAGTGAACAACCTCATCGTACATCAGATGTTGCTTGGTTATATTCATCGGGGTTCAATGCTCAGAATTGTGTTGTTGTTGTTATTAGAAACGTGATATACAGAATGGATTGATAGAGATACGTTTTTGGAAGAACACTATGTATATATACCCTTACGTCTCTGTGTTGTGGGGGCGCCCATACCCTAACACTGCCAGCTGGGAGAGCAGGCGTTGATCGAGGGTTGGTGAGTTTGGGCTTTGTGTCAACAGGCAGATAGAGGTAGGGTAGAGAAAGGATCAATAGAGACTTTAATAATTGATAAGAATGAGGGAGAGGGAGATGGAGGAGAGTAGGAAGGGAAGGAGGAGAGTGGTGTAGCCCTTGTAGCGGATTCGCTTCTGGGTAAGCAAAGTCAAATGTGTGGTTAACAACACGCAGCGTCAACCACAACCCAACATATGTGTGGTAGCTACAAACAGAAGGGTGTACAACATGCTGTTTTTAACACCTGTAGGAAAATAACAAAATCACATCTCAGACAGTAAAATAACTGGGTTACTTAAGAATGCACTGTTTAAATGTGTTGTTAACTCCGACGGCATACTAATATCCAAACACTTTCTAATCGAACTTTTATTGAAACCTGAAGGTCCTTTTATGATAAAGAATCTCTTGTAGAAAGGCTACCTGGCCAAGAAGGCAGATCTACATAGAAATAGCCCTCGCAAGACGAAGGCAGTGTTTTTTAACAGGGGGATTCTAGTGTATGTAGTCAGCCATAGTAATGATCTGTTTCTGCTTATGTCAGCAAATCGACCTCAATGCAATCCAAGGTTGTGATGTCATTAGATTTTTAAAGGTTGTTATGGTTTATGGGGTATGTAATGTATCTTTATGTGGGCATGCAAGCACATTTCACTGTGTGTGTGTGTGTGTGTGTGTGTGTGTGTGTGTGTGTGTGTGTGTGTGTGTGTGTGTGTGTGTGTGTGTGTGTGTGTGTGTGTGTGTGTGTGTGTGTGTGTGTGTGTGTGTGTGTGTGTGTGTGTGTGTGGTGTGTACGTGTGTGATTGGGTTATAGAGTGTGTCTGCACTATACATTGTTCAGGCTTATCTGACTCCCTCTGAATCAGAATCGATTTCCTCTCCCCTCCCTCCCTCCCTCCCTCCCTCCCTCCCTCCCTCCCTCCCTCCCTCCCTCCCTCCCTCCCTCCCTCCCTCCCTCCCTCTCTGGCACTGCACCAGCAGCGCCAACCGAGCAGATCTGTCCAACTCCTCCTCATCCCCTGTCCTCCCCCTCCTCCCCCCTCTGCATCACAGGCTCCCCCATCAATGGTCTTCCCTGCTACTACAGAGCAAACACCACATGTTTAGTAACACCCTGCATGCACTGGACCACAGAGCATATCACACTACATCAATGCAGTAACCTCCATACAGTAGGCTAAAACAATGCATGTTATATATGTATATATATAAGGCCAATAAGTCAATATTTGCATGACATACACGCCTCATATTCACATTTGGGGTTTAATAGAGGAATTAATTTGAACATTTTAGATGAAAAAAATGAATAAACGCTAAATGCAGTCCAATTATGTAGCCTAATACAATGTTGTGAAAGACTGGGTAGGATCAGTTCTATTCAGAAAAAAAAACGTGGACAAACACAGAATATGAAGAGGTTGAGAAGTAAAGTAAACCTGAGTAGATTAGGTCAAAAATGTTCTGATGGATGTCGAATGACACGCTCAGCTGTGAGGGTTCGGGCTGGGAAGGCGCAGTCCAGGGTTCTTCTGTACATAGTTCTCTCGGCAAGTGAGGCGCTGTCTGGGGTTCTGAAGAGTATTCGGTATGCTTTTGAGGCGCTGTCCGTGGTGATGACGAAAGTTCTGTGTGCCTATGAGGCGCTGTCCGTGGTACGGAAGAGTGTTCAGAGTGCGGATGCGCGCTGTTTGTGGTCGACTGTTCGGTCGACTGGGGCCTCATTTATCAAACGTGAGTACATTTCTCACTCAATTCTGGCATACATGGAGATTCTAGAATTTGCGTTTGGTGCTCATCAAATTATTGGGATTTATCAAACTGTCCCACGTTACATAAATCAGAGCCATACTATACACTGAGGATACCAAACATTACGAACACCTTCCTAATATTGAGTTGCACCACTTTCAAACTAAAAAGGCATTCTGCCTTTAGCAAGTGCCAAACCCTGGCCGCGCATATTACACACTTCTAAAGAATATATGAAATGTTGTTCAACATTTCGTTTATCCTGCCATGGTATATATGGGCGCTGAATTGAAATGGTCTATGATATCCTATCGCACAGCAATACTATAGCCTACGAATACCAAATATTTTAAATGGGCTACCAGTCTATTTACTTTCGAGCTTGGCTATTAAATGAGCTATGGGTAAGAGCATCTGCTAAACGACTCAAATGTAGGCCTAAATGTAGAAGAAACACATTAGGCTACATGCTGCTATGTGACCTCCTTACCAACGGCAAATGCACCTGTTTTATCATTAGGCCCACGTTTGAATGTTTTTATTACCCTCCCAATTATTATAATTCCCGTGCATCAATCACCTCCAAATAACAACATTTGCTTGCAAAAAAAACGGATGGACCACTAGAAGTTATACAAGCATACACATGGCCTGAGAAACGCACACTCTTGCGTCAAGTTCACATTTTATAAATACCAATCTTTATGCGAGAACTGGCGCACGCAAGGTTTAGAGTCTTTTATGTGCCTTCGCACCTTTGAGCGTTGTCCATAGTTCTGGGGGAAAGTTCTGTCGGCTGACGAGGCGTTGTTTGGGATTCTGAACAGAGTTAGCATCAAAGGACAACAGCATTCGTATTTGCATTCTCACTGGAGCTTGTAGACTTCATTAGAAAGCACAAGATTTCATCAAAAATAAATGAAGTGATTCATCGAAATAAAACCATTTTCTATTTGGTGGCAACATTGTACCCCTTAAAAAAAAACTGTCAAGCTGACCTAGCCAGTCCATAGTCCCCAAATTCCCCATTTCAGTTTTGTAAACCCTGCAGTGCAATCACTAGGCTACTTGAAACTTGAAACCTGTGTGTGTGTGTGTGTGTGTGTGTGTGTGTGTGTGTGTGTGTGTGTGTGTGTGTGTGTGTGTGTGTGTGTGTGTGTGTGTGTGTGTGTGTGTGTGTGTGTGTGTGTGTGTGTGTGTGTGTGTGTTAATATTTTCAGTGGGGTTGACACCTATTCTCAGGTTTAGAATGTACAATCATAACACTTAATTCACACAACTTCAATTAAATGCAATCCAAGACGAAAACAAAATACAACGGCAACAGCAACACCGCTTTCGCATAATATAACGGGTTTAAGGATTCAATTATTCGACTAAAATGTACAAAAAGAAATGGAGCAACTATGACATAAATACTTCAATCCTGCATGATATGATTAATCCATACAATTTCTAAGTGTATTTTTAAAGACACGAATCAGCATTGTCACGTCAGTAACTTTTCCCTCTTTTCATGAACATTTGTATGAATAAATACGCATCACCGATTTCTTTGTTTCACTAATTTTATTCATTTATGAAATGTTAACTTTTTTGCTCCAAATTATTATCATTTAAATGTTTTCCATAATTTGGAGGAAAAACGAAATAATTTTCGGAGCTCTAAAGGCCCTTATTTGAACCTTATAGCCAAATGAATTTTGCATTAAGAGCCCGTGACCTATATGCAATATATTTAGGCATATCCTTTTCAAAACCATAGCTTATAAACACCATATAAACACCATACGAATAAACTGCTTTGAACAAATCTCGTGTGCACAATAGGATAGCTTTTAAATTACATAACAAACTAATAAACAACACACCAAACTATTCAGAAACCGTATTGTCCTATATCAAATGGCTACAGGAAGTAGGCTCTTTAAATTGTGATTATATTTAGAATTATTGTGAATTATTTTTCCAAACATGCATTATTACAATTTGCAAAAACGTCTGCAATGAATAGCTAATGTTGGCTAAAATGTGAACGCATGTTGGTGTAGCAAGTACAAGGTAATTCAACTGCAATAATGCTTGGCTTGTAGACTTCATTAGAAAGCACAGGATTTCATCAAAATTAACGAAATGATTAATCGAAATCAAACAATTTTCTATTAATTACGGCAGCTTCTAATGTAACATTTTGTGACGGCTGTACAGTTGCTGTTGCATGTCTTTGTGGGAATCCAACCGTTGACTTTACAGCAATATATGGGCTCTAATCAAGACAACCAATGAGCGTAGATCCCAGAGGTGTGACCGACAGTGATTGATTGACATAAACTGTTTCTCGCCTGCAGTAGTCCGGCCGGTAAGGGAGAGGGCTCATCTCACCGCACGCAAAACGCGATCACGTCATTCCGCCCCTGCCTCGGTCCCAGGCACGCCCAGGCTCAGGGGCACACCACTATAGCAGCATGGTGCGGTCAGTTATGAAACACACACACACACACACACACACACACACACACACACACACACACACACACACACACACACACACACACACACACACACACACACACACACACACACACACACACACACACACACACACACACACACACACACACACACACACACACAGAGAGAGAGCAAGAGAGAGACACACACTTACTGTAAAGGGTGACTGAACTTCCTGATTTGGCCTTGTTTTAGAGTTGGTTCATTATGAAAGGCTAGTGGCTATGACTGAATTCAAACCTAGGTTGGTTTCAGGGTGTGGTTTGATGTGGGTGTCTCCAATTAGCTTCAGCTGGCTGGTGTGCGACAGTGACAAATATATATAAATATACATTTTCAACTGCATTTACTAAAACAACAACAATACAATACAAAGACTATACAAATGGCTGCTCCCATGAGCGGGTGCCCTGGTCAGTGGGTGCGCTTGCTCCCACCCACCCCGAGAAGCCTGCAGAGCGAAGCCCCCGGCCCAAAGGGATTTTCCAAGGGCGGGAAGGACCAAGCTTTGCCTGACTCCCGGGTGGGCATGGAAGCGAGCGCACCAATAATCACCAGGACCAGCACCAGAAACCAAAACATACATAACTAAACACATCCCCACCCTCACCCCTGATTGGAGGACCTCAAACATTTATACTGTGCATTTGTGTATGTATTTATTCCAACACTCGTTCATTCCAGCCACAGATCACCCCATCTTTCACCGTAAATCGCCATTCTACCATTTCCTCTTGCAATATATCCCTCCATTCTCCCATGGTGTCTCACTAGGGACTTGTACCTCCCCATCTGCAGCATTTCTGCCCGAAATTGCACCAAAAATGTAAATGTTACCAAAGAGCACAATGATATTTCCTATTGACTGACTGTGATCCTTCAAATCCCCCAACAATACAGTTTGCGGGTTCATTCACACCCTGATATTATAACCTAACAACCATTCCTGGACCTGACTCCAAAAACAAGCCATAGATGGACAGTACCAGAAGAGATGCTGTATTGATTCTGTTTCCATGTTGCAGAGTCTGCACCGGTCTACTGTTTAATGCCCCATATACTGACCTTTCTTTTTGTAGTGAGAATTTTATCAAATGGCTTAAATTGAAAAGAACAGTGGCAAAGTTGGTTTGACTTTTGGATAGCCTATCTCCGGGGCTGGTTAGGGCCCTTCAATAAATTCCACAACGTACAGTGTCTTCAGAAAGTATTCACATCCCATGACTTTTTCCACATTCTGTTGTGTTATAAGTTCAAGAGTAAAAATGTGCTTAACACATCACATAATACGTTGCATGGACTCACTCTGTGGGCAATAATAGTGCTTAACATGATTCCTGAAAGACTATGTCATCTCTGTACCCCACACATACATTCTGTTTGCAACAAGGCACTACAGTAATACTGCAAACAAATTGTCAAAACAATTCACTTTTATTCCTTAATACAAAGTGTTATGTTTGGGGCTAATCCAATATAACCCATTACTCAGTACCACTCTCTATATGTTCAAGCATGGGGGTGGCTGCATCACATTATGGGTATGCTTGTAATCGTTAAGAACTGGGGAGTTTTTCAGGATAAAAAAAATAATGGAATGGAGCTAAGCACAGGCAAAATCCAAGAGGGAAACCTGGTTCAGTCTGCTTTCCACCAGACACTGGGAGACGAATCCAACTTTCAGCAGGACAATAACCTAAAACACAAGGCCAAATCTACTTACGAAGAAATCTACTTACGAAGAAGACAGTGAATGTTCCTGAGTGGCCGAGTTACAGTTTTGACTTAAATCTGCTTGAAAATCTTTGGGAAGACCTGAACATTTTGGTTTAACAATGATCAACATCCATTTCGACAGAGCTTGAAGAATTTTTAAAAGAATATGGGGCAAAGGTTTCACAATCCAGGTGTGGAAAGCTTTTAGAGACAATCCCAGAAAGACTCACAGCTGTAATCGCTGCCAAAGCTGCTTCTACAAAGTATTGACTCAGGGGTGCGAATACTTATTTAAAGGAGCTATTTCTGTATTTAATTTTCAATACATTTGCAAAAAATGTCATTATGGGCTATTGTGTGTAGATGGGTGAGAATTATATATGTTTTAATACCTTTTGAAATCAGGTTGTATCACATGAAAATGTGAAATAAGTCAAGGGGTATGAATAGTTTCTATTCCAAATTTAGCACAGGCATTACGATCAGGTTGTGTGCATCTGCACTTTAAATTAATTATTACTTGTGTGCTGCCAGCTGTGGGCATGTGGGCAGGATTGAAACAAACCCAACTTTTACGTTGTGATGCAGTCACGACCACAAGTCTCACATAGCTCAGTTTTGGACGAGACTGACTTTATAACCAAAATTATCCTATTTAAACTTTGTAGTCAATTTTGACAGTAGAATAAATGTTTCTGAAGCGATGCCACGTAGGCTGTTCTCGAAATGAGAGGTTGTTTTTTAGGGGCAGTTGCTATTTAAAGCAGAAAGGGCAAAATATACAACAAGTTCTGACCTCAGAATTAGATGTTCATCCACATTTCTCAAATTTCAATGTTGTTGGATATCATGGCCGGTTGTTATACAGCCTGGATTTGAACCAGGGTGTCTGTAGTGACGCCTCCAGCACTGAGATGCAGTGCCTTAGACATCTGCACCACTCGGGAGCCCTACATTTAAAGGTTAGGGTTAAGTTTAGGCATTAACTCCTAAATCTTAAGGTTAGGCATTAACTGCGACTGGTTAAGGGTTAAGGTTTAGGATAGGTGTTACATTTTTTTCTCAAAACCAACTTTTTATTGTTGGATTCCAACATGCAACCTTGGGCACCAACGTTTAGCAACAGAGGCAGATGCTTACGCCCATCCGCCATGCCCATCCACAACGCCCAAGCAAAACTGAACCCGACTTGAAGTTAACAGCACTCATTGTTGCCCCTAGTGGCCAGTTTCCACGTCATCTCCCGACGTCTTCAGACATGGATGGACGTTGAATACTGACTTGAATCACGGGTGACCTGGCTGAGATATAAGGAACCCTTTAAAAAGTAGGCAAACAGTAATTTTAATCAAATACATATTTCAACAATCACACCTAAAATAATAAATATGCCTGGACCTGTTTATCAGTGGTGTAAAGTACTTAAGTACAAATACTTTAAAGTACAACTAAAGTCATTTTCTGGGGTATCTGTACTTTACTTTACTATTTATATTTTTGATTACTTTTACTTTTACTTCACTACATTCCTTAAGAAAATGTTGCACTTTTTACTCCATACATTTACCTTGACACACAGAAGTACTCGGTACATTTTGAATGCTTAACAGAACAGGAAAATAGTCCAGTTCACGCACTTATCAACCGAACATCTCTGGTCATCCCTACTGCCTCTGATCTGGAAGACTCACTAAACACACATGCTTTGTTTGTAAATGATTTCTGAATGAGTGTGGCCCTGGCTATCTTTAATTTTAAAAACAAGAAAATGGTGGTGTCTGGTTTGCTTAATATAAGGACTTTGATATGATATATACTTTTACTTTTACTTTTGATACTTAAGTACATTTTAGCAATTACATTTACTTTTTATACTTAAAGTATATTTTAAAGCAAATACTTTTAGACTTTTACTCAAGTATAATTTTACTGGGTGACTTTGACTTTTACTTGACTTTTTCTAATAAGGTATCTTTACTATTACTCAAGTATGACAGTTGGGTACCTTTTCCACCACTGCTGCTTATACATAATCACTTGCTCACCAACGTTTCGGTCAACATTTTTGCAGTTTTCACATGCCTTTTGGGATCTTCTTTCAGGCCTATTACGCAAATGTTTTAGATAAGCTTTTGCTATTGTTATAAACCTATACAAATCTAGTTACTCTCTCCAAAATGGTGCTCGGAACATGAGGGTTTTTATTTCACAAACACATCGATATTTGCATGTTTTTTATGTAGGCCTACCCTTGGGCCTCCTGCAGCCTAAATTACAGTATGTCCCTCATGATACCAAGCCCAAGGGAAATCCCTATACGGTAACCATCTCTCAATGCCCTAAGCCCTATGTTACTATCTTACACTCTGAGCCCTGGATAACTAGGCCCCATCTACCTCTCACATCTCTGTCATTTCCTGTACACTCTCAAGAGTTATAGCTCACAGTAAGGAAGTACAATTCGATCAACTACCTGCTACCCTTTTCATCTTTAAAGGGTAAGAAGCTTGAGTTTTTACTCACCAATTTAGGTAACTTAGGTGTAGTCACGATCCGGTTACCTATAAGTACAAACACACTTCTGTTTTTGGGTTGTTACGTATTTATTCACTTATTTCCGTATAACATCTAAACTACCGACAATGCACTATTTCTCAACTACATATGGAGGACCTATTCTGCGCTACCGAGTTCGTATGCTAGCCTGGAAGCTAGCTCAAGCTGGTTACGGTTAGCCACACCTCATGCTATTCCGGACTTTGTGGATGTGTTGTCTAGTGGAAACCCATTGGCATGGCAGGCTCTGATGCTTTCTTGCCGTGAGCTCAAAACGAAAGAGAAAACCATATCTGCTTGATCTAATTGTGTAGTACCTCGTCTGTTCTCCTTTCTTTGTTTTGTCAACTTTTTGTCATGTTTTCTGTGAAGTAGGCTGCGGGAATTTTGTAACTTTTCCCACCTTGGCTCAGTGCTAGCGCGCTAGCTTACTGATATCTGGAATCTATCTATGTTGAATTTTGGCCCAGTGAAGCGCCCACCCCCTACTTGCTTTGGGAGCTAACTCAGCCTGCAGTCTTTTGAAAGTTTTACCATCGGATGGTCTCTGCTTGATCTTTGCGTTTAATCTGTGGTTGTGTTTTAGTTGTATTAGTTGTGTTCTAGCAGGTCTCCAGTAGTTGGGCTATGTTGCCAACCATAACCATGGTGATTGGCTAGGGTGGCTAGGCTAATAGCTAGTTGGCTAAATAGCTAACATGAGCTGGCTAGCCAGTTTGCTGGCTAAGATAACTGCATATAGCTAACAATCTTTGATAACTGGTTGGATAGTGTAATGTATTTCCAAAACTTTGGTTTACTTTAATGTAGCTGTGAGCTAGATGTTGATAGCAGCTGGCTGACTCATTCAGTGCTAATGTAACATTAGGGCTAACATTAGCAGGCTAGTAGAGCTAACATTAGCAGGCTAGTTGGATCACAACCTTGCAAGTTGATTTGTAACAACAATACATTTATAAAATATTAGCTTGTAAATTGGCTGAAAATTCAATTGAAACCAGTAATCATGAGTGCAACGATTTGGTTTCATTAGAAGTTTTACATTTGAAGTTATTTCTGCTGGAGTTTACATTAACAGGGTGTAGGCTGGCTTGCAGGGTCCTCCATATTAGAACACACACCGGAAAAAACATTTTCCGACATGACCTCTGTATTTTTCGGAATTCTAATCAGTTTTATGTAATTACTCAAAAAATAGAAAAGTGAGGTATAACTTTGCATTGGGATTTATGATGTGTATACTAATGCAAATCCACATGTTACATGTGGTTACGTTTATGTTACCTACCCTTTAAATGTGTGACATCACGTGTACATGTAAAGGTGATGATTATGAAGAGTAAAGGGAGGCCAAACTTTATTTTTTTTGTTATTTAACCTTTCACAAACAAATTATAATGCATTGGAAGGGAAGAGTATGTCTTCAGTGTGGGTCTTTACGGATATATAAAATCAAAGTTATTTGAATGCCCTGGTATCTGCACAAACAACCCTGGAGTTTAGTTTCCGGGCTGGTTAGAACAGATTCTAATAACCCAGTGGCAGTCATACCAAAACTAAAAGCAGAGGAAGCACCTTTGACCGGAATTGAAAGTTACAGATTGTGGTTTGAATGGTCCATGATTAAGTTGGGTTGATTAGAATTAGGCTTAACCCGAGAGATGTAAGTATATGTGGATAATATAGCCTGCATTTGTAGGGCCAATATAATAATATGTAATCCTCCCAGTCCTTTGTTCGTTTTAGTAATATTAACATGATATATTAATATATGAATATTGAATTCAAACATAATATATTGTACTGACCATTATAAGTATGTGTTAACTTATTCTACAGAAGATTTTCAATGTAGACCTACACTGCACCCTGGGGTCTGCCGCCCAAGTGTTTGCGATGTTATTGGTTGAGCTAATGGGAGAGAAAGGAAGGGGAGAGTGGTGTTGGCATTGTAAAATGGCCGGTAGCAGCAGCTGTTTGAAAACATGCATTACGTATTGAAGTATCAGTATATTAGCACTAGTATTCAGTCATTACATTAGTCAGTATTGAGTTGGGTTGGAACGTCACTTAGAAAGCCCGGGGAGAGCTTGGCATGGCCGAGCCTGAACCAATTGAATAAACGTTCCATGGAATGGTTTTGAAGCGTAGATCAATCAATATGGGGACTATCAATCTGAGGGCAAATGAAAACAATTGAGATCAACAAGGGGAGCTAACAGACGAAGCAGACCGGAGTGGATGGACTTCTGCTGCTTTGCTTTTAGCCCAAAATAGGGAGGAAAGGGTAACACTATAGAGTTAAAGTGTGAAGTGTGTGTGTGGATCCGCCAGTTGTTGTTAATGCCAAACTGAAGACTTGGAGAGACAAAATGAGTTAAGTAATTACTAACCTATAGGGCTGTGGAAAACAAACAAACCTGAAAGATATCATACAGTGCATTCGGAAAGTATTCAGACCCCTTCACTTTTTCCACATTTTGTTGTTTTACAGCATTATTCTAAAATCGATTTTTAAAAAAATGCTCTCATCAATCTACACACAATACCCGATAATGACAAATTGAAAACAAGATATATATATATATTTTTTTAATTTTTGCAAATGTATTTAAAAAAAAAATTGAAATACCTTATTTACATAAGTATTCAGACACTATGCTATGAGACTCGAAATTGAGCTCGGGTGCATCCTGTTTCCAGTGATCATCCTTCAGATGTTTCTACAACTTGATTGGAGTCCACCTGTGGTAAATTCAATTGATTGGACATGATTTGGAAAGTTACACACCTGTCTGTTTAAGGTCCCACAGTTGATAGTGCATGTCAGAGCAAAAACCAAGCCATGAGGTCGAAGGAATTGTGTGTAGAGCTCCGAGACAGGATTGTGTCGAGGCACAGATCTGGGGAAGGATACCAAAAAATGTCTGCAGCATTGAAGGTTCCCAAGAACACAGTGGCCTCCATCATTCTTAAATGGAAGAAGTTTGGAACCACTAAGACTCTTCCTACAGCTGTCCGCCCAGCCAAACTGAGCAATCAGGGGAGAAGGGCCTTGGAGGTGACCAAGAACCCGATGGTCACACAGACAGAGCTCCGGAGTTCCTCTGTGGAGATGCGAGAACTTTCCAGCATGACAAACATCTATGCAGCACTCCACCAATCAGGCCTTTATGTTAGAGTGGCCAGACGGAAGCCATTCTTAAGTAAAAGGCACATGACAGGACGCTTGGAGTTTGCCAAAAGGCACCTAAAGGTCTCTCAGACCATGAGAAACAAGATTATCTGGTCTGATGAAACTAAAATTGAACTCTTTGGCCTGAATGCCAATCGTCACGTCTGGAGGAAACCTGTCACCATCCCTACGGTGAAGCATGGTGGTGACAGCATCATGTGGTGGGGGTGTTTTTCAGCGGCAGGGACTGGGAGACTTGTCAGGATCAAGGGAAGATGAACGGAGCAAAGTACAGAGAAATCCTTGATGAAACCTTGCTCCAGGGCGCTCAGGACCTCAGACTGGGGTGAAGGTTCACCTTCCAACAGGACAATGACCCTCAGCACACAGCCAAGACAACACAGGAGTGGCTTCAGGACAAGTCTCTGGATGTCCTTGAATGGCCCAGACAGAGCCTGGACTTGAACCCAATCGAACATCTCTGGGGAGACCTGAAAATAGCTGTGCAGCAACGCTCCCCATCCAACCTGACAGAGCTTGAGAGGATCTGCAGAGAAAAATGGAAGAAACTCCCCAAATACAGGTGTGCCAAGCTTGTAGTGTCATACCCAAGAAGACTTGAAGCTGTAATTGCTGCCAAAGGTGCTTAAACAAAGTACTGAGTAAAGGGTCTGAATACTTATGTAAATGATTAATTCTGTTTTAGTTTTTTTTATACATTTGCTAAAATGTCTAAGAAACAGTTTTTGTTTTGTAAATGTGGGGTATTGTTTGTAGATTGATGAGGAGAAACTTTAGAATAAGTCTGTAATGTAACAAAATGTGAAACAAGTAAAGGGGTCTGAATACTCCGAATGCGCTGTATATGAGATTGAATGCAAAATACATTTCAGAAAATAAATGGCAAGACATTTGGAGTAATGGTGATGTATGGGGCGGCAGGGTACCGTAGTGGTTAGAGTGTTGGACTAGTAATCGAAAGGTCGAAAGTTTGAATCCCCGAGCTGACAAGGTACACATCTGTCATTCTGCCCCTGAACAAGGCAGCTAACCCACTGTTCCTAGGCCGTCATTGAAAATAAGAATAACCTGCCTAGTTAAATAAAATTATTTAACTAGGCAGCTTTGCTTTGCTTTCAGAGACAAAAACACAAACCACACACACTCACATTGCTCCCCCACAAACATAGCCTAAAAGAAGTAGCATGTCCTTTCACCCATGGAATTAGCTGTTAGGGGTTCAAAGGTTAGGGGGGTGGGATGACCTGAAATATTCTGCTTTTACAAACTGTTATGCTGTTCTCAAATGAAACGCAATACCCTGCTCTTGTTAAAGCTTTTAGAATGTATTAGTTCAGTCAGGTTGCTCAAGATCCAAGGCAATTGACTTCCGTCCAGATACCCAGGACGTTGCCACCAGGGACCCTGCCACTAGGGAAAATGGTGAGCACTATTACCATCAAGTAGTCCACGAGCTCCGGGCCCGAGGGTCGGATGTTAAATTCCAGCGCAAGCCACGCGTTTATATATTTTTTTAAATAAAAGTATTACCCTACCCCAAACCATAACCATTTCGAAGGAATGCCTAAACTTAACCGTCAAGTTTTTTCTGTTATTTTTTCTGTTGTTTTTTCTGTTCCCTTTTTTAAATTGTTTAATTTCACCTTGATTTACCAGGTAGGCCAGTTGAAAACAAGTTCTCATTTACAACTGCGAACTCGCCAAGATAAAGCAAAGCAGTGCGACACAAACAACAACACAGAGTTACACATGAAATAAACAAACGTACAGTCAATAACACAATAGAAAAAATCTATATAATGTGTGTGCAAATGAGGTAAGATTCGGGAGGTAAGGCAATAAATAGGCTGTAGTGGCGAAGTAATTACAATTTAGCAATGCTGTAACCCTATCCCAGACCATAACCCTTAACCCTTCGGAATGAATGCCTAAACTTAACCAGTTGTTTCTGTTGTAACCGTAACCCTATCCCAACCTTAACCGTTGAAATTTGACGTCTGGGAAAACTTCAGAATTGTACATATTGGAGAAACTTGGACAATCGTCGGAATCTGAAGTCAAATTAGTTAAACCGTGAGATGTTGACAGTATAGGGCCATACACACACATCAACCGCATTACCAAATCAGTCAAATCATTCACAAACACAGACACACACACACTGGCGCGCGCGCAAACATACACACACACACACACACGAACATGCAGCTTTCACTGCCGACCAACCAAAGAAAGTCTGCTGGCACACCCGTTACTTTCCCGTATACACCTCAATGATTTTGTTAAAAGGAAAAGCTATATAAATTGCTCTGATTCTGATTTTTAAATTAAAAGTGTTGAGATTTGTCTTATTTTATGATCTGCAATTCATGCCACTGTTTCAGCACACACACATTGATCACCTCCACACAGTCATATTTGTTTACTGGTGTTGTCTAAATTCGCCGTTCAGTCATCCATAATTTTCATACAGCACCTCAACATTGCAGAGAGCATTACTCGCACACACGGTCATGCACGCACGCACGCGCACACACACGTTGTGAGAGGAGGAAAGGCATTCCTTTGTGTTGTTCCACAGCTTTGGTAGTATTTTCACAAGAATGTGGTGCATTTTCAAAACTCTTACAAAACTCCAAACTGGAAACACTTGTAATGCAACCAGTCTTACATTCAAAACCTTTCATTGTGCATCCATTTTGTTTGTATACATCCAATTGGCGACAGATTTTCATGCGAATATTCTAAAATCCGCATAAAAACAATATGCGCATTTTCCCACCAGAAATGTTTCTATCAGATTGACTTGTTAGGGATAAAATACTGTGCGTGATGACCCTTGATATTA
This sequence comes from Salvelinus fontinalis, assembly GCF_029448725.1. Classification (NCBI taxonomy): domain Eukaryota; kingdom Metazoa; phylum Chordata; class Actinopteri; order Salmoniformes; family Salmonidae; genus Salvelinus; species Salvelinus fontinalis. The sequence goes on from NC_074690.1 coordinate 40,399,793, forward strand.
ATTACCAGAATAAAACCCTGGATATTTATTGGAAAAGAGCATCAAGCTCATCACCATGCACTTTCAATCACCCTGTAAAGTTCATCATCATTTATGTAATATATAGGCTGATAAACTGCATGCTTTCCCCACGAGTTGTAGTGGGAGGACCACACAACATGTCATTGTGTGACACTCCAAATATATTTCGATATGATGGTTATTATATCAAAAGCCTATTTGGCCATAAAAGCGTTTCCGCCAACATTTCTCGCATAATGAATTTTACCGAAACAACAAAAAAGTTTTTTGTTGTTGGCATTCCACCAGCCCTGTCATTAAATGTTTTATCCGACATGTACCTACTCTACTCGCATAAAAACGTTGGATCGGAACCTGGTTACTGTGAAATATAATGAGTACATTGGTTTAATCACCAAAACACAACACAATTATATCAATCACTTATTCCAACTACATTTGAGATACATGTTTCAAATGCTAGAGTACTCTAAATGACAGTACATTACACTATATTCACATTAGGCAATACATATGCATTACCCATTACAATGAACTGAACATCACGTGTCTATAATATGTTTGATAAAAGGTCTGATCATTGAAGACATCTTTCACAATGTAATCAAATGAAAGAAACATAACGTTTCTTGAGCATTTGGCAATAGGTTCTCTCGTAGAAAATATCGCAGGAAATATCCTCATTGTTCATGCCCCTGAGAAAAATATTTTGGGCATGGCGAATTCAAACCTGCCATAGGTCTGGATTTAAATCATTGTATGCCTCATCCATGGCCTTGAAGGAAGGTTGGTACGCTCATGGGGATGGCAATCATACACCGTCCACTTTTATTGTAATCATGTATTCTATTTTACAGTATTGTATTTTACTTATGTATTGTAGTGGTTCAGACAGTCTGTCCACAATTGCTTTTCCTCCCGAGATAAACCATTTATTTTCTGGCTGTCTGTCACATGCTCGCTCATGTTCTCTCCCCCGCCGTGAGTGGACGCGCGCGCGTGCACAAGCCCACACACGGGTGCACATGCGCGCGCGCACACACACACCGCGGGCTCGCAGATCAATACGGATCAATTGGGTGGGGAAGGGAGCCCTGATTACTGGACCACGTGTTCAGGAGAAAACCGCGGAAAATCGATCATTGCAGCTTTTAGACCAGCAGCACAGAACAGCTCAGAAACCCTAGGCCTAGTATTGCACCCGACAAAGCAAGAAGATACTCTCTACTCCACCGCTCCAAAAGCTACCAATGTAGTTTAAAGATGAACAAAAGGCCGACCACAGCAAAGGCAAACAGTATGGTCCAGTTCCAACATCTCGTGGTGTAGGCGAAACTACAGTGATTAGGCGAAACAATAGAAATAAACTAAAAATGCAATAACCAATGACATGCAGCTTTCACTGCCAACCAACCTTTGTAGGCTAAGTCGCGAAGAAAGTCTGATGCTACACCCATTATTTTACCTGCATACCTCAGTGATAATGCGAAAAGGAAAAGTTGTATAGATTACTCTGATTCGCGATAATTCAATTAAAACTGTTGAGATTTGTCTTCTTTCACGATCTTCAATTTATACCACACACACGTCCTTGTGGGGACCAAACAATTGATTCCCATTCAAAATCCAATTTTCCCTAACCCATAACCGTAAACCTTAACCTAACCCTAAACAAAAACACACGCACACACACACACATGAGTTAGTTCAGTTAAGATGAAAAATCCGTTGCCATACCCCCTTCACATCCCACTCATGTCTCTCTCAACATCACATCATGTCTACATTGGGTAATTAACTCTACACCCCTCCTCCCATCCCCAGTTCATTTTCATCTGTCTGTCCACCCATAGTGCTGCGCAGATTGACTCATAACCCACGGTTCTATATGTGGGGCGGGTTGAATTAAGAGAGAACAATCCATAAATGTATAATTCTTGTCCTTTTGGACCTAACTTTATGCGTGCCATATTGCCTACGCGCCAATTGCCAAATGCTTTTGGTAACGGGCAGAAAAAGTTCATGTATATCCACTGAGGCAAAAAGGACTTAGTCAGAGTTTAATTCAATAAGAGAAACGCCAGAAAAGTCATGTTTGGGAAAGATGTGGTGAAATGGAAAGAGCCGATGATAGCAGTGCTGGCTATGTTATGTGTGATGTAGTTAGAGGATGATAGCAGTGCTGGCTATGTTATGTGTGATGTCATTAGAGGATGATAGCAGTGCTGGCTATGTTATGTGTGATGTAGTTAGAGGATGATAACAATGCTGGCTATGTTATGTGTCATGTAGTTAGAGGATGATAGCAGTGCTGGCTATGTTATGTGTGATGTCATTAGAGGATGATAGCAGTGCTGGCTATGTTATGTGTCATGTAGTTAGAGGATGATAGCAGTGCTGGCTATGTTATGTGTGATGTAGTTAGAGGATGATAGCAGTGCTGGCTATGTTATGTGTGATGTAGTTAGAGGATGATAGCAGTGCTGGCTATGTTATGTGTGATGTAGTTAGAAGATGATAGCAGTGCTGGCTATGTTATGTGTGATGTCATTAGAGGATGATAGCAGTGCTGGCTATGTTATGTGTGATGTAGTTAGAGGATGATAGCAGTGCTGGCTATGTTATGTGTGATGTCATTAGAGGATGATAGCAGTGCTGGTTATGTTATGTGTGATGTAGTTAGAGGATGATAACAATGCTGGCTATGTTATGTGTGATGTAGTTAGAGGATGATAACAATGCTGGCTATGTTATGTGTGATGTAGTTAGAGGATGATAGCAGTGCTGGCTATGTTATGTGTGATGTAGTTAGAGGATGATAGCTGTGCTGGCTATGTTATGTGTGATGTAGTTAGAGGATGATAGCAGTGCTGGCTATGTTATGTGTGATGTAGTTAGAGGATGATAGCAGTGCTGGCTATGTTATGTGTGATGTAGTTAGAGGATGATAGCAGTGCTGGCTATGTTATGTGTGATGTAGTTAGAGGATGATAGCAGTGTGGCTATGTTATGTGTGATAATTATAAGGCGCTTTACACATTTTACAGTCACACAGATGGGTACTTCAAATAGGCCCGAGGCACTTCAAGGGAACTGTAGCCTACAGTTCAGATTGGTTCAATGGGAACTGAAGTCTGGACACTGATTGTAGTTCTATAACCTCTTACATAGCCTTAATATTAACTCCTGTCGAATTAAGTATTACTTGCAGTAAAATGATACACTAAATGGACATTTTGACACGGGGAACAGGAGTGGACAAATATTATTTATTTATTTCAGCATCTTCAGAGAATGCAAATGCACAGTTAGGGACCATCTGCAGAGGCTCTATCTTTATCAGCATCATAAAAGCTGATAGTATTTCAACCACATGAAATTTGCATCCAAGCCTATCTAAAATATTATCCAAAACATGTTGGGTCTTTTTCACAGCTTTCTGTTTCTTTTAATACAACTGGTGAAACTGATGTCATTTTGAAATTTTGCACAGAAAATCATTCCCATTTTTTTTTGTTATTGCATTTTCTCCCCGGTGCCTTAAAGGCCTTTACTCCGCGAAAGAAGCGTGGATGACAGAGAAAACTTCACGCATGTCAACTAAATTGAAGTGTTGATTCTATCGACTTATGCCATTATTGTGGTGAGAAAGGGTTTATTTAGTCTTCTAGGGCAACATATAATCACAGAAGAGATGCTGCATGTATCTAATTATAGACAGATGATTAACAAATGGAGAGTTTGGGACTATAAGGTTCTATCTGCAAAAAGATGATTCTGAAATATCTGGCTTTAAAATTCCCGAACCCTCATTGGTTTGAATGGTGTCAGCCATGTTTGAATTGTATTCTTTTCAACTTATCAACATGAATTAGGTAGTTAGAGTACTATATAGAGAGGTAGAGACCATTGAACAGAACAAGACAATGTCAATAACTACATTTGGACAAAAATGCAGAAAGAACCTTATAGTCCCAAGCTTTTTCGGGATAGAAACCTATCTAAACTAGGCAACAACAAGAAATCCTGCACTCCCTGTCAACAAAACGTTCTGCTGTCTCTGACTGTAGCCTACAGTGCATTTTCTATATTTTGCGGGTTAGGGTCAGATTTTCCCTTTATCACATATAGTTGGGCATTTGCGTATAGATTATTAGCAATTGCGAGCAGGTGCAGGTGAACAAACAGTTGAACCTCGCACTGCTATCCTCCCACTCTATCACTCTCACCTCTCCATCACCTAAACACCCTGTCCCTTCACTATATTAGTCCTTCATTGGATCCCTACATCCCTCTATTTCGCCATCATTCCACCTGACAATCTATGTACATCCATCCATCCATCCATCCATCCATCCATCCATCCATCCATCATCTCACTTTACTTTATCTATCCATTCACCCCATTCTTGACACTGCCTGCATCCCTCCTTCAATATTGACTATTTTATGTAGTATGTTCCTGTTTGAAATAGACTTTTGTATTATCAATGTTACCAGTAAAATCAGGGTCAAATTCAACAGTGTAGGGGGAAATACACTTGGAAAGACAGGAGGAAATTAAACTCTCCCCCTCTTTTCTCTCCCTCTCTTCTCCCCCTCTGTTCTCTCCCTCTCTTCTCCCCCTCTGTTCTCTCCCTCTCTTCTCCCCCTCTCTTCTCTCCCTCTCTTTCCCCCTTCTCCAGCCTGTAAGCGGAAGGAGCAGGACCAGGGTCGCGAAAGGAACCTGGTCCCCAAGAAACAGCGGCTGGTGTTCACCGACCTGCAGCGCCGCACGCTGGCGGCCATCTTTAGGGAGAACCGCCGGCCCTCCAAGGAGATGCAGATCACCATCAGCCAGCAGCTGGGCCTGGAGCTCTCCACCGTCTCCAACTTCTTCATGAACGCACGGCGACGCTGCCACGACCGCTGGGGGTCCACCGGAGGCGCTGAGGGGAACGAGCACGGGGATGTGCATGGGAACGTGCATGGGCACGGTCACATGCACGCTCATGGGAACAACAACAACGCCGGTTCATCCACGGCGCAACCGGGTACCTCCTCTGCTACCGCCTTCTCCAAGGAATGAGAGAGAAGGGAAGGGGGTGGGAGAGGATGGAGGGGTTTGGATCTAAAGCAGTGGTCGCTGACCCTGGTGTGCAGGCTTTTTGTCCAGCTCAGCTGATTCAACTCCTGGTCTTGATGAATAGTTGATGAATTGAATCAGGTGTCTATGACCATTGGTCTGAAGGTGTTCTCTTTCTGTGTGGGATCTCACCCTTTACTCCATTTTGTTTGTCCATCAGAAACCAATGAGAAACCAACAGGTCTGAGAGCAGAAGGGTGTATTGGTGTCCCAAATTATCCTCAGACCCTTAAGTTTGAGCAAATCTGTCTCTAACCCCCCCCCCCCCGCCCCCCCCCCCCCCCCCCACAAAATGAAAATAAAAATAAGATACGGAGTCTAAAATAGCTAAGATAAGGTAGTCCCACAGAATAGCTTTGTCCTCCTTTTTTGGATTGATAAATCCACAAGCTGAAGTCTATGACTAATGGGCCAAGCAAATACACCAAAGACAACCCCATGACAATAGACCTGACTGCACAGCACCAGTGGCCATGTGTTTAAAACAGGCAAGTATAAACAGTCAGACATGTCCTCTCTTCTTCTGCTCAGTCAGAAAAACACATATTTCACTGTGTGTTTGTGTGTATGCTATGCACTTGCATGTGTGCTTGTGTTTGTACAATCACACTCCAGCAGTGTGGTTTCTCTGCAGCAATCTGGTCTGCTATGCAAGTGCAACAGTGCCACCTGCTGGTCGTTTCAGCACACTGTTGCGAGTGAGGAGGTATCTGACTCCATGCACACATCTCAATAGTCTAACGGTCTCCTTTCCTTCATCTGCACTGATATAAAATACCTAGAAAGGTGAAAGCCAAACACCAGGAGAACAATCATTACACTGCTTTCACCTATTTTGCACTTTCAGGTCAGCGCAGATGAAGAAGAGGTGACATGGGGAGACAGACATGCACACACGCACATGCACACACGCACACGCATATGCACATGCACATGTGCATACCCACACACAGCCTGAACTGCTTTGTTTTGGGAACAGAGGACATGTCCAAAGACTATCATCCATAGTCATAGTCATATTTTGATTTTGATTTGATTTGACTAAGATTCCATATTTTGTATGGCTGTTAACTATGTAGCTACTGGAAGGTATGTTCAGGTACCAAAGAGTTACAATCAAATGGGAAAAATCTGGACCTTATTGAGTGTTCGATTGAGGTAACAGGAGGGGACTGCCCTGCTCTAGTGGCCAAACACAAGGGTCAAACGTCACAATATAATTTGAGTGCCAATGACATTTACCCTTTTATGATAATCAGAGAGAGCAGGTGCAACTACTTCCCTTACCATGCCCCCTAGTGGGCGGCCAGTGCCATAGCAACCAACAAATCATTCTAGATCCTCCCATAGAGAACGAGCTCTATGGGAGATGTGGTTATTCCATTTCTCACAAGAATGGATTAATAGATCTTATCAATACTAACCAAAACATACTGAAAATTAACTGTAAATAAACTATGGCTTTCGAGCTTTAGCTCTCTGTCTTCCCTCCCCCTCCCCCTCCCCCTCCCCTTCTCCTCGCCTCTCCTCTCCTCTCCTCTCCTCTCCTCTCCTCTCCTCTCCTCTCCTCTCCTCTTTCTTTCTATAATATTGATGCGGGTAAAAAGTAGTACTATAGACACAAAGTTTCTCTTTCTTGTGACTATTGTGCTCTGTAGTGCTGGAAATACATGTAAAGAAGCACCTTGTTAATAAAACATAAAACATAAAAAATAATAGTTAAAATAAAGAAAATCTACATGGAAAAGACTGATCATTCACAAACGAAACAACGGAACACAACAGAATGACTGTGCATATTTGTTCATACTTGTGTGATGAAGTAGATGGACTCCTAGCTGGACTTACCGAAGGACCTCTATGACCTCTGAACTTTTACCCCTGAACTGGACTGCCACCTGCATTCCTCTCTGCTGAAAGCTCCAATGAGGGGGCACCGAATTGGGCGGGGGAAGGAATGACAATGTCACTTCCTCTTTAACCTCTTGTTTCCTGTTGGAGAGGTCTAGTGGGGGACATACTGTAAAAGGCAGGAATCAGGAAGATATATTTTTTCCAGGTTACCATGGAAACCGATGTGCTCCTTTTCCTTCCACTTGTGTAGCATCTTCTAGCGGGCGATAATCATATTTAAGGTGGAGATGCGAACAGGGACTATGGGGGGTGTAGAGCACAGGAGGTTGGTGGTACCTTAATTGGGGAGGACAGGCTCGTGGAAATAGCTGGAGCAGAATTAGTAGAATGGTTTCAAATACAATTCCATCCGTTCCCGGGCCTTATTATTATGAGCCGTCCTCCCCTCAGCAGCCTCCTGTGATATAGATGGGTCTCACTTAGAGGCAGAGAAGAGACCTATAGGTGTCCAGGGAGAGATTTGTAGGTTTGTAGCGAGGATGTTTAAAGCATTATGTTCAAATCCAAAGTGAAGCTGAGACATGATAGAGACACCGTGTGGCTACCTCACAGAACAGAGTGGACTGTGACACAGCCACGGATACCAAAGATACTTCAGCTGCCGGTCTGACGCTAGACCCAGGACTCAATCCTAACACACACACATATACATATAACACATATATATATATATATATATATGCACGCAAATACACAGACATACAGACACAGACAGACAGACAGACAGACAGACAGACAGACAGACAGACAGACACACACACACACACACACACACACACACACACTGTAAATCATAAACCCGCACACAGAGCAGTTGCATTGCATATTGACCACAGGGAGGTGGTAGCTATGCAGACAGAGTTGAGTGCCTTTTTCCTTCAACCGCGGGTTGGACTGCTCTGAACACACACATGCACAAACAGACATGCACAGAAGTACAAATGTGCACAGACACTCACCTCATTAAGCGCATGCCAAGGTGTAGGGGGGCACATACAGGATGGAACGGTATACACAAGCTTAGAATCAACTCCCATTGGAATTCAAAAAGCACTTTGCTTTGTACATTTTATTACTCCTATTATTTATTCATTCTTACCTCAACCAAAGGATCACATGGGTCATTGAATGAGACACATTTGACATGGGTGGTGTTGGTTTGATCAACAGAGAGCCTGTGTTTGTGCACGTGTGTGTGTGTGTGTGTGTGTGTGCGCGCGCCAGTGCGTGCAAGTGTGTATGTGTGCTTGCAGTCGGATGTTAATGTGCCCCGGGTATGGAGGTGTGTCTGTATTTTGTCACACACACACACTCCTACCAGAGATATTTTTGTGTAATTTATAGCGGGAGTGTGAGTGTGCCACGTGATGTGTCTGCACTTTCTGTGATCCAAAACCACACCCTCAGATATCTCTCTTTAACTGGCTAGCATTGGGGTAAATCAATGGCCAATCAGCTACTCCCAAAAACATACAGTGTTCCACCGCACTCCACTCTAACCCTCTTCACCTAACCCCTGTCCCGGCCCTAACCCTCTTCACCTATCCCCTGTCCCGGCTCTAACCCTCTTCACCTATCCCCTGTCCCGACTCTAACCCTCTTCACCTATCCCCTGTCCCGGCTCTAACCCTCTTCACCTATCCCCTGTCCCGGCTCTAACCCTCTTCACCTATCCCCTGTCCCGGCTCTAACCCTCTTCACCTATCCTCTGCCCCGGCTCTAAACCTCTTCACCTATCCCCTGTCCCAGCTCTAACCCTCTTCACCTATCCCCTGTCCCGGCTCTAACCCTCTTCACCTATCCCCTGTCCCGGCTCTAACCCTCTTCACCTATCCCCTGTCCCGGCCCTAACCCTCTTCACCTATCCCCTGTCCCGGCTCTAACCCTCTTCACCTATCCCCTGTCCCGGCTCTAACCCTCTTCACCTGTCCCCTGTCCCGGCTCTAACCCTCTTCACCTGTCCCCTGTCCCGGCTCTAAACCTCTTCACCTGTCCCGGCTCTAAACCTCTTCACCTATCCCCTGTCCCGGCTCTAACCCTCTTCACCTATCCCCTGTCCCGGCTCTAACCCTCTTCACCTATCCCCTGTCCCGGCTCTAACCCTCTTCACCTATCCCCTGCCCCGGCTCTAAACCTCTTCACCTATCCCCTGTCCCAGCTCTAACCCTCTTCACCTATCCCCTGTCCCGGCTCTAACCCTCTTCACCTATCCCCTGTCCCGGCTCTAACCCTCTTCACCTATCCCCTGTCCCGGCCCTAACCCTCTTCACCTATCCCCTGTCCCGGCTCTAACCCTCTTCACCTATCCCCTGTCCCGGCTCTAACCCTCTTCACCTGTCCCCTGTCCCGGCTCTAACCCTCTTCACCTGTCCCCTGTCCCGGCTCTAAACCTCTTCACCTGTCCCGGCTCTAAACCTCTTCACCTATCCCCTGTCCCGGCTCTAAACCTCTTCACCTATCCCCTGTCCCGGCTCTAACCCTCTTCACCTATCCCCTGTCCTGGCTCTAACCCTCTTCACCTATCCCCTGTCCCGGCTCTGGACCTCTTCACCTATCCCCTGTCCCAGCTCTAACCCTCTTCACCTATCCCCTATCCCCTGTCCCGACTCTAACCCTCTTCACCTATCCCCTGTCCCAGCTCTAAACCTCTTCACCTATCCCCTGTCCCGGCTCTAACCCTCTTCACCTATCCCCTGTCCCGGCTCTAAACCTCTTCACCTATCCCCTGTCCCGGCTCTAACCCTCTTCACCTATCCCCTGTCCCGGCTCTAAACCTCTTCACCTATCCCCTGTCCCGGCTCTAACCCTCTTCACCTATCCCCTGTCCCGGCTCTAAACCTCTTCACCTATCCCCTGTCCCGGCTCTAACCCTCTTCACCTATCCCCTGTCCCGGCTCTAAACCTCTTCACCTATCCCCTGTCCCGGCTCTAACCCTCTTCACCTATCCCCTGTCCCGGCTCTAACCCTCTTCACCTATCCCCTGTCCCGGCTCTAACCCTCTTCACCTATCCCCTGTCCCGGCTAGCTTGACAACTAGGCAGGCATGTGTAGACAATTCATCCCAATATACCTCAAATCTTTAATATAAAGGTTACGTAGTAAAACAATGACAACGTTATTAGCAATGAGAGTCATGAGTCACTGCTAAAATAATTGTTTTTATTCATGGAGATTATGTACTAGAAGCCTTTTTACTGTTTGATATGGTTTGTTGATTTATTGATTTATTCCTCTGTATCCTGTTATGAGGGAGACTGACTGTAACTAAAAGTAATGGGATGGGTAAAGAAGAATGTGGGAAAGATAGAAGGTAAAAGCTGACGAGTTGTGGAAAGAATAGGGAAGTAATGTGGTAGGGCTGTAGGGCAGAGGGGAAATGAGGTAAACTGTGCGGGTGGTATGGTGTAAGAAGATAGGATTATGGGTAGAGGGGAAGTGTAGGGTGTAAGAGTTGTAGGGTCAAGTATAAGGGAGGCAGGGTGTGTTTAAGGCCATAGGGGAAGGATGGTGAGAGGGTTCTATGGCATAAGGAATGGTGTGAGGGGAAGGGTGGTAGGTTGTAAGAAATCTAGGGTGGAGGTGTATAGGTAACGTCCAGTATGTAGGGAAACATCAGGGTATAGGACTAAAGAATGGAAAAAAAATACAGGATAGTAAATAAAAAATGTTCATTTGAAAACCAACAACGACACATTGTGGACAAATAGTGTTCCTTTTTTTATTTTCTTATTTCTTTTCTTTAAAACTACAGCTTTGTAAGCCAACTGTCTCCTGTGTGTGTTCAAGTGATCCCCATATTAAAAAGAGAACCAATCCACCAGAGCACCTCTGTTGTCAGGGGCGACGCGAGCGATTCTTATATGCATGGATATTATATAGCTGTATAGAAACTGCAGGATGAAATGTACTCCCGGGGAAAGGAGAGGGCGAGAAAAGGAAAGAACGACTGGGGCTGGAAAAGAGAAGTTAAGAAAAGAAAAGGGGTGATGCCATGTGACGCTTTCTTTTCTTTCAGTTGTTACTTTGTTTGTGCTGGTTGTGTATGTGTTGTGCGTATGTACTGTATGTGTTGTCTCTTCCTCCCCGACTCTGTCTTTCTTCCTGGTCTGTTGTGTCTGTTGTTGTGTTTGTAACCCTGTCCTGATGTATGCTAGTGAGGGATGATGGTGATCTTTTGGTCTATTCTCTGTATTATTTTATGTGTATTCACTACTTGTTTCATGTTGTTGAATTGAAGGCACCTGTGTGTATCTCTCAAACCAGCACTGTCCTGAAGTAGTGCCCTGGGCGCCTGACTGTTTTTGCATTTACCAAAGCTAAGATAAAGTGTAATGCAGAAGCAGACTGGCACTCAGGCTACTGAAATAGGCTCATGTATATGATGTAAGGCATCCATTTTTGCTCCAGAGTGCAGGAGAGTCCCAGCGCTCTCTCAGCCCTTGTACAAAATGTTCTCTCCCTCTTCCCTTACCTGCCAATCAATCAGAACCAAGTGTCATTGTGATGGTAGAAGACAATCAATTTCCAATAAAGAGGAGAGAAATGGAGAGAAAAGACGGAGAAAGGCAGGCAGAGAACTGCTGAACGGGACGGGAGGTTAAGAGGAGGAATGGCTCTCAGGGTGAAACAGCCATTGTGTGTGGCCCCTCCCCTTCGGCCTTCAACCTTTAGGATTGACCTCTGCTGCAGAGGTCAAGGTGCCAGGGACTCTCCCCAAGGATAATCTGACTGGTTAACTGGACATTTAGTCAAAGATATTTTTCAAATGCCTAAATACACACAAGACATGTACACACCTACACACACACACACGCTCATGTACTACACACAGACACACGCACTGACACATTGAATTGGACTGGACTGGATATGTGAAAGTAATAAGGTGCTGGGCTTACACGCTTACAGTGTGGAGTCTCCAGTGTGTTGCTCTCACATATCAAGCCCTGTAACAAACACATAGTACCCTTTAATTCATTGATTGGTTTAATGATTACTTGATAGATTGGCCCTAGGGTTAGCTACCAATTTCTCAGAAATTGAGTTTCTCCAGGCTCAGAAGTAATTCTAGTCACATCGTATGTGTATTGTGACTAGATGTTGATTTTAAATGTTCATGTACTGGTTCCCTTTAGCACAGAATTCTTTGCAAACACCACAATGTTCCCATCTACCTATCTAGATCCATTCACTCAGGGTTCTGTGACTCTAATGATATACCACAAGACTTATGAGAGCAGACATCCGTGTGAACGCACACGCAGACAGACACACACACACACACACACACACACACACACACACACACACACACACACACACACACACACACACACACACACACACACACACACACACACACACACACACACACACACACACACACACACACACACACACACACGCTATTCTAGTATTTACCAATATAGTCCATACAATCACACACACTGCCTGAGAGCCATTCTCCCGTCTCTATTCCACAGTAGCATAGAGAGCCTGTGCAGTTACTCATGATTTTCGCCTGCTGAGACCCTTAATGAGTAATGACTGTAACAGAAAATACCCAAAGTGAAAAACCAGTATGGGTCAAATGTGTGTTTTGAGTAATTAAATAAATAAACAAACAATTGGATGGTAGTCCTATCTTTGATTTTCATTGAAGTGAGAGAGAAATTAAAACATGTTTTCGGTCTGTGCAACACATTCTAATTTATAGACAATGTGTAGAGTTTTCTGGCTTGTTTTGGCCTTTGACCTCAAAAGTTTGGGGTCACTTAAAAATGTCCTTGTTTTTGAAAGAAAAGCAACATTTTTTGTCTATTAAAATAACAAAAAATTGATCAGACATTGTTAATGTTGTAAATGACAATTGTAGCTGGAAACGGCAGATTTTTTATGGAATATCTACATAGGCGTACAGAGGCTCGTTATCAGCAACCATCACTCCTGTGTTCCAATGGCACGTTGTCTTAGCTAATCCAAGTTTATCATTTTAAAAGGCTAATTGATCATTAGTAAAGACTTTTGCAATTATGTTAGCAGAGCTGAAAACTGTTGTTCTGATTAAAGAAGCAATAAAACTGGCCTTCTTTAGAATAGTTGAGTATCTGGAGCATCAGCATTTGTGGGTTCAATTACAGGCTCAAAATTGCCAGAAACAAAGACCTTTCTTTTGAAACTCCTCAGTCTATTCTTGTTCTGAGAAATGTGAGAAATTACCAAGAAACTGAAGATCTCGTACATCGCTGTGTACTACTCCCTTCACAGAACAGCGCAAACTGTCTCTAACCAGAATAGAAAGAGGAGTTGGAGTACATTAGAGTGTCCAGTTTGAGAAACAGACGCCTCACAAGTCCTCAATTGGCAGCTTCATTAAGTAGTACCCGCAAAACACCAGTCTCAATGTCAACAGTGAAGAGGCGACTCCGGAATGCTGGCCTCCTAGGCAGAGTTGCAAAGAAAAAGCCATATCTCAGACTGGCCAATAAACAGAAAAGATTAAGATGGGCAAAACAGACACTGAACAGAGGAAGATTGGAAAAAAAGTGTAATGGACCGACAAATCTAAGTTTGAGGTGTTCGGATCACAAAGAAGAACATTTATGAGATGCAAAAAAAATGAAAATATGCTGGAGGAGTGCTTGACGTCATCTGTCAAGCATGGTGGAGGCAATGTGATGGTCTGGGGGTGCTTTGGTAGTGGTAAAGTGGGATATTTGTACAGGGTAAAAGGGATCTTGAAGAAGGAAGGCTATCACTCCATTTTGCAACGCCATGCCATACGCTGTGGACGGTGCTTAATTGGAGCCAATTTCCTCCTACAACAGGACAATGACCCAAAGCACAGCTCCAAACTATGCAAGAACTATTTAGGGAAGAAGCAGTCCGCTGGTCTTCTGTCTATAATTGAGTGGCCAGCACAGTCAACGGATCTCAACCCTATTGAGCTGTTGTGGGAGCAGCTTGACCGTATGGTACGTAAGAAGTGCCCATCAAGCCAATCCAACTTGTGGGAGGTGCTTCAGGAAGCATGGGGTGAAATCTTTTCAGATTACCTCAACAAATTGACAACTAGAATGCCAAAGGTCAGCAAGGCTGTAATTGCTGCAAATGGAGGATTATTTCAATTAAAAATGATTATTTATAACATTGTCAACATATTGACTATATTTCCTATTCATTTTGCAACTCAACAAGGACATTTCTAAGTGACCCGAAACTTTGGAACGGTAGTGTTTTGAAGGATCTTGCGAGTCATCTAGCTTAAGTTTCAGTATTGGGATGCACAGGAGAGGATAGTCCTTATCAGATGATACTGCTGCCCTCTAGTGGCAAATAACCAGAATGACCAGACATATTGTGTGTCTCCGTGAGTGTGTGCATGCTGTGCACGTCAGTGTGAAATTGAATTCATATTGACTTTAAACCAAGAGACAGATGTAACAGTGTAACGACATGCTTTAATGACAGAAAATAGATATTATTTTACAAGACAGACAGTATAAAACATATGTACAAATAAAAAAGCCTCCAGATAGTCGAGAGACAGATGTATAGATATGTACCTCTCCTACAAGTCAAGTTGCTGTGTGACTGGCTGAAATGGATTGAACACTTAGAGAATATATGCTAGAATATTATAGATACTTCCTATATCCTACACAACCATACCTACAGTATTTAAAAATCAACAGCTATTTTACTCTGTCAGGCATGGCAGAAGAGGTCTACAGATAAGATGACATGGTATATATATAGTATGTACAGTTCTGTTCTCCAAAGCCAAGGGTCCAAGCACTATTTGCAACAGGAAGTGGAACAGTACTTAGTATTTAGCATACTTCCATATCTCCATTGAATTAGAATTGTGATTTTGAGATTAGAACCTTTCCCCTGTAACTGTGTGTGAGTGTGTGTCCCTGGGATAACCTTCAGGTGGAGCGACGGAGTTCAGCACCCATTTCGAGGTTCCTCCAGTAATACTTCGAAAATATGAAAGGTTCCAAACTTAACCAGGCTATATCGCCAGGATGAAGCGAAGCTTTAACATTGTAGACTTGACCAACAAAATACTTTACTACAATGAAACAAACAAATAGAGAGACAAACGGAGAAGCCACAATGTGCGTGTTTCTCATAATGGTCTTGAGTCGCTCCACACAACAACCTGAAATGGCTGTTCTTTGAGGTTGCACAGTGACTCCTTGGGAAGGTCCACTTTGGGACCTCAGAGAGATGTCCAGCTAGAAATTAAAAGAATGAAGAAGAGATAAGGAAATCTATGGTGGTCCCATGGTGGGAATTTGAATGTTGTAGTACAGAGAGACTTATTTTATATCTGAACTCTTCTTAGGAGTGGGAGAGGCTAAGTACAGCAGCTCAGACCTGGTAGAGAGAGATTCTCTTCCGGACACCGTCTTGTTTTGAAATAAATTACATCATAATAACGTTGAACATAATATTGGAGATTAGAAACCTAGGAATGAGTGCTGGTCAGACTGTAAAGTATCCCTCCTCCCACTCCTGAGGTTTGAATCCTATTCTTACACGGCATTTATCTGAGTCACACATTCATGAAATGTAGTCCTACAGTAGAACCTATGCACAAAACAAAAGATTCCTTTAATTAGTCCTTCATTTACATTTCAAAATATACATGATCTGAGGTACTACAAGATCAAAATCACCTGAGGTAAGTCTCTCTGTATTCACCTAGATCGGTTCTTGAGGACAGGAGTCCGTTTTTTTAATGGCAGTTGGGTTTCACTCAAGTCCCATGGCTAGCCTCCCGGGTGGCGCAGTGGTCAAGGGCACTGCATCGCAGTGCTAACTGCGCCACCAGAGTCTCTGGGTTCGCGCCCAGGCTCTGTCGTATCTGGCCGCGACCGGGAGGTCCGTGGGGCGACGCACAATTGGCATAGCGTCGTCCGTGGTAGGGAGGGTTTGGCCGGTAGGGATATCCTTGTCTCATCGCGCTCCAGCGACTCCTGTGGCGGGCCGGGCGCAGTGCGCGCCAGCCAAGGGGGCCAGGTACACGGTGTTTCCTCCGACACATTGGTGCGGCTGGCAATATACACATATCGACCAAACAGCCTGTGTGATGATGAATAGTTCTGTATTTATTTTTTTATTTATCTTTTTAAAATATATGTTTTCCTTTATTATTCCTTGCAAACCCTACCACCCCTTCCCTAATTGGAGTAAACTAATAAACAATAACACTTAGGCTTCTACTTCCAACTTGTACATACTATATACATTTTACAGACACAATCTATTTTACAATAGTTACATTTTGTTTGTTTTTAGTCCTGGCCTTCCTCTATTTCTGATGTCCATCCAGTTTGATTTCTATTTTGATTGGTGGTTTTAAGTTTGTATCCATCAAAGTTGATCATAGCAAAGAATAAAATACTTTTTTACATTTCACGCTGTGTAGTCACAGGAATCAGGACTAACAAAGCCAATGCAATGGCCTGTATTACAAATGGTGGGCCTACCACTTGGATGGGTATTCATAAAATTCCATTGTGGGTGTGACATGGTAGGCTACACCCCAGTAAGCACAAGCCAACATCTTTTGGACGCCTTTTTTTGGTCCTGTTCAGACCGGACATCTTTTTTTTGTGTTTTACAAACGGTAGGCTTACCACATATATGGGGATTCATAAAATGATATTTCAGGCAACACTGTAGGCTACACCTCAGTAAGCATGGAACGAAACCGACGCCTTTTGGATGTCTTTTGTTGGTGCAGTCTGGATCGGCCTTGATTTCCACATCCACGGACATTGATTTTTGGTTCAGTCCGGACCAAATCGGAACCAATCATAGACGTCTATGTTTGGTTCAGATTTTGTGCGGTCTGGACAAGCCTTGATTTGGCCAAACATAGACGTCTATAAATTACTTATTTTCAACTTTCATTCAGAACCAAAAATGTGCCTGATTTCAACATCCAGAAAATGAATGTTTTCAATGTCTGGAAAATACGTATTTCCACCTTTCATTCAGAACCTAAATTGAATTTAACTTCAACGTCTGGAAGTTACGTCTTTTAGACGTCTTGTCAACGTCATTTTGCTTAATGGGATTATTCTAGTTTTGAGGGGGCTGCATTTTCGGGGGTCTTGCCTAGGGCAGCAGAACGGACCTGCTTTGGGTAAGCTATCTGTGGGGCTAGTTAGGGACCGTCAATAAATTACACAATGTAAATGGGACAATATTTTCATGTTGCACATCTGTTGGTCTCATTAAATGCTTTCAATATTTGTATATGAATTTCTACAATTTATAGTTAGTTTGAGGTCTTTAAGTCATTGCAATTGGAGCTATTTTCATTTAAAAAATAGGGATATCGAATGTCAAACAAAATTGACCATGGGCATTATCATGTGGTAGAGTGCAGACCGAATTGATGATTACTTGTGTGCTGACAGATGTAGGCATGATTGAAATAAACCCAACCCAAGGAAGACTGTTACAGTACCCTTCATTCTGTAACGTACACATTTTCCTAATTATCTCGCAAATCTCAGTTTTGGACGAGACTGACTTTATGACCAAAATTATCCTATTTACACTTTGCAGTCAATTTTGACATTCAAAGAAATGTTTCTGACTAATATCGATGCCACGTAGTTCGTTTTCGACCAGGTAATTTGTTTATTGCTGTCAGTTGCTCATTAATTCACAGACAGTCTGAGCCACAGTCAATGGAGCAAATTTCAGATAAATAAATGTTCTTTAATCTGTACATCTCTCTCATGTCTACAGGTATAGCACAGCTATGATGTCAAACACTCAACATTCTATTGAATTACTGTTTTTATTAGTAGGATATCAAATCAGTAAAATACTGACTTGCGAAGCTTGCAGTCATTTTGTTTTCTATGACAGTGTTTTGTCATGGGTAGTGACAAAAGTTGTTACAATGTCATTTGAGATCCAGTGCAGGCATATAATGCTCCCATCAATAACGTAGTTTGTGAACTTGGTCAATGCATGTTATCTGATATGTCCCACTCTCACCTCTAGGGGCCAGTGTGGGCATACTGAAAGGGGGGTGACTGTCCACAGCAGTGTTCTGATCAAGGCTTTATTGATGTAAATATCATGGTCTGTTTACATATTGCCTCTTGTGTGTTCCTTTAAAATAGTGGGTCCTTATTTGTTATGGGAATAGATTGCTTGAACCGTGTGTCATGGTAAGTCGACCCAAGGAAATAGCGACCTTGACAAATATTTGAGTCTGTGGAGAACATGGTTCTCTGCTGCAAAGACAATACTAAGAGGACGTTACCTATGAGAGCGAAACGTTCACAAAACCAGCTCCAAACCTCTTCCCTGGGATCATATTTCTTATTATCTCAGCCCAATTAGTTCAGTGATATCTTGAATGGCAAGTCTAATATCAGACCTAATTTCCTTTGAAACATGTTGTTGAGAGGATGATTGAAGATAAGGGAAATGGTAACATAAAAATTGTGTGAGGTGAGTGGTTAAAATACTCTTCTATCCTACTTTTCTACCCAAATAAGGGTGCTAAAAACTAATTATTTTGATGTTGTTATTAATGGGCTAGGGAGGGGTGGGTGATTAAGGCCTCTGTAATCAAGAGCAGAACCCCACTGCTTACCCTAACCTTGGTGTAAAATAGAGAAAAATCTATATATTTCAAAAGTTGTCCTGTAGCTGTTAAGGATCCCCCTTTTATCTGAGACTATAGTTTGTGTTTTTCATCAGTGCATTCTCTGGGCCAAACATAAAGGGGTTTCCCATTAGGGGCTATCCTATTACAGGGGCTGCTGAAAAAGAGATGTCTCGCCACTAACAACTAACACACAAGCACGCACACACACACACACACACAACACACTCCACAGGCAAGGACAAACTGGGGGAGGCAGAGGGGAGAGCTCAGCCAAGATTCTCAAGACTTTCTCAAGACGAGACACTCGCTCAGTCAGTCTGATGTCTCCCATTCTCCCGTAGAAACACGAAAGGCTACAAGTATATTCCGTCTAGAACACTATCGTGTTCTCCGTGTTCTATTCAGGAATGTTACAGTTGAATAGGGAAACTTTTTGTCAGTCCACCCTTTAAATGTCATCCATTAGAATCAATTAGAATGTGCAGCACGCTCCACAAAGGGCTAAATGAATAGGTAACCTAGGAAACGAGTACTCTCGCTCAGGTAGAGAGGTAGAGGGATGGAGATATAGAGCAGGTTGAGTGAAGTTCAAAAGGCTCTCAGTTTGAAGTGCACCGAATGAAGTACACTACAACCCTATTTCCACTTACAGTCAAGGACCCTTGAAGGTCGAATGGATTTCATATGTATGCAAATGCTTATCTTCAAACCTGAACAGCAGTACCTACCAGGGAGAAAAAAATAACAAACTATTCTCCCCTTGACACAATAAAAAAAAACGGAGATGTGCTCGTCTCAGATGAGTACAGAATGTTTTCGGGTTTGGATCAGATTTTTTGAGCGTTCAAACAGTATTTCCCTCTTTTCTTTACTGTTGTGGGTTAGTGACTTGGACAGAATATTTGCAGACATGTTACATACATGTAGTCTTGAGGTTTCTGTACCCAGAAAAATATTCCAGAATGCAGTGTGTAGTTGGAATGGAAGGTTATAGAAGCAGGAGTTTGGGTAGGGTGGTTCCAAGAGGGGAACCAACGTTTCAAGGAACCTGGGTCACCACTTATCATTATTTCAGCTGCATAAGTCCCTGCTCCACGATTGATAACATTACTCAGAGCAATGACTCAAAACACAACAATATCGAATCACCGGCCAGATAGAACATGTGTCTACTGCACTCTTAGAAAACAATTTGCTGTCTAGAACCTAAAAGGGTTCTTTGGCTGTCCCTGTAGAATAACCCTTTGAATAACCCTTTTTGGTTCCAGGTAGAACCCTTTTAGGTTCCATGTAAAACCCATTCCACAGAGGGTTCAATATGGAACCAAAAGGGTTCTACATTGTACCAAAAATAGTTCTACCTAGAGCCAAAAAGGGTTCTCCTGTGGGGAGAGCCGAAGAACACTTTTGGAACCCTTTTTTCGAAGAGTGTACCACACGACCATACTCCAGCCTAGTTACTGTGGATGGGAATAATGAGGTCTGGGCATGAACTGATGAAGAAGAGAAGGAGGGAAAGATAACAAAACGAAATACCTTCCTCGAATCCTTCCATCTGTGATTGACGTTCACACCATCAACAACACAACAACGGGAATATGGAAAACTACAGGATTGGAATGAGAAACATCAGGTGAGTTATGACCTCTATTCCCAAGACCGGAGCCAAGATGGATTCTCACACGTCTCTTCTGGCAGAGAGAAAACCAGACAAATGTCCTAATCTATTTCCATTCAGCCTCATTAAACTTTAATAAATACAGAACTATTCATCATCACACAGGCCGTTTGGTCGATTTGATCTACAGATGTACTACAGGATAATTTTAGAGCCTTCAGAATGAATCTGATTCGAAAGCATTGTGACCTTGCGTCCAACACTAAACTCCTTCTAATTTCCTAAACTTTTATCCGCATCACGGCAAAAGGTTAATTCTCCACACGCATGCATGCGCGCACACACACACACACACACACACACACACACACACACACACACACACACACACACACACACACACACACACACACACACACACACACACACACACACACACACACACACACACACACACACACACACACACACACACACACCTTCAGTAATGGAAGCTCATGTTGAGAAAAGGAGTAATCTCTTTGACAGAGTCTAAGTGGTTAATGGTAAACAGTTGACGTAAATGGTTTATGGAGAACAGAAAGGAGAGAACTAAACGAATGAAAACAGACCACATCATAATAAATCCCACTGTACTCTCCACTATATGATGCATATGGCATGGACAGGGTTCACACGACTTAATTTACATTTTTTGTTATCGGTCTCCAGCCCGGGACCCCTCCCACAGGAGGACCAAGTGGGGGTGCAGGATGCGGGATAGAGAGGGGACATACTGGTCTAGTGGGGCACAGACATTTGATAATAGGAGGCTGTCCTGGAGACTATACCTCTGTAGTGTTGTGAGTGATAATATGGGGCTGTCCTGGAGACTATAGCTCTGTAGTGTTGTGAGTGATAATATGGGGCTGTTCTGGATACTGTAGCTCTGTAGTGTTGTGAGTGATAATATGGGGCTGTCCTGTAGACTATAGCTCTGTGGTGTTGTGAGTGATAATATGGGGCTGTTCTGGATACTGCAGCTCTGTAGTGTTGTGAGTGATAATATGGAGCTGTTCTGGATACTGTAGCTCTGTAGTGTTGTGAGTGATAATATGGGGCTGTTCTGGAGACTGTAGCTCTGTATTGTTGTGAGTGATAATATGGGGCTGTTCTGGATACTGTAGCTCTGTAGTGTTGTGAGTGATAATATGGGGCTGTTCTGGATACTGTAGCTCTGTAGTGTCGTGAGTGATAATATGGGGCTGTTCTGGATACTGTAGCTCTGTAGTGTTGTGAGTGATAATATGGGGCTGTTCTGGATACTGCAGCTCTGTAGTGTTGTGAGTGATAATATGGGGCTGTTCTGGATACTGTAGCTCTGTAGTGTTGTGAGTGATAATAGGGGGCTGTTCTGGATACTGTAGCTCTGTAATGTTGTGAGTGATAATAGGGCGGTGTCTCACTATCTATCTGGTTGTCTACGCCACTCTACCAGCAGAACTACAACAGATGGTCTTATGATGATTCTGATAGCTCACAAAAATGGTAATGGTTATAACAATGATCACTATACTTGCGCGTGTATCATACAGCTACTGCTATCCGTTGTAGGATACGAAAACTTCCAGCACTAATCTAATGCTATTGCTTTATAATGAAAACTGTACATTAGTAGCTTCATAAAGGATTTATGTTTGTACATACAGTATTGCTAGAATGTTATCCTGTAAACTGTGTGTGTGTTTGTGTGTGCGTGTGTGTTTGTGCATTAGACTATGTGTATATATATATATATATATATATATATATATATATATATATATATATATATATATATATGTATATATATATATATATGTATATATATATATATATGTATATATATATATATATATATATGTATATATATATATATGTATATATATATATATATGTATATATATATATATGTATATATATATATATATATATATATGTATATATATATATATATATATATATATATATATACATATATATATATATATATATATATATATATATATATATATATATATATGTATATATACAGTTGAAGTCGGAAGTTTACATACACCTTAGCCAAATACATTTAAACTCAGTTTTTCACAATTCCAGTCAGTTACGATCACCACTTTATTTCAATAATGTGAAATATCAGAATAATAGTAGATAGAATGATTTATTTCAGCTTTTATTTCTTCCGTCACATTCCCAGAAGTCAGAGGTTTACATACACTCTATTAGTATTTGGTAGCATTGTCTTTAAATTGTTTAACTTGGGTCAAACGTTTTGGGTAGCCTTCCACAAGCTTCCCACAATAAGTTGGGTGAATTTTGGCCCATTCCTCCTGACAGAGCTGGTGTAACTGAGTAAGGTTGTAGGCCTCCTTGCTCGCACAAGCTATTTCAGTTCTGCCCACAAATGTTCTATTGGATTGAGGTCAGGGCTTTGTGATGGCCACTCCAATACCTTGACTTTGTTGTCCTTAAGCCATTTTCCACAACTTGAAGTATGCTTGGGGTCATTGTCCTTTTGCAAGACCCATTTGCGACCAAGCTTTAACTTCCTGACTGATGTCTTGAGATGTTGCTTCAATATATCCACATAACTTTCCTACCTCATGATGCCATCTATTTTGTGAAGTGCAACAGTCCCTCCTGCAGCAAAGCACCTCCACAACATGATGCTGCCACCCCCGTGCTTCACGGTTGGGATGGTGTTCTTCGGCTTGCAAGCATCACCCTTTTTCCTCCAAACATAACGATGGTTATTATGGCCAAACAGTTCTATTTTTGTTTCATCAGACCAGAGGACATTTCTCCAAAAAGTGTGATCTTTGTCCCCATGTGCAGTTGCAAATCGTAGTCTCGATTTTTTATGGCAGTTTTGGAGCAGTGGCTTCTGAGCGGCCTTTCAGGTTATGTCGATTTACTGTGGATACATATACTTTTGTACCTGTTTCCTCCAGCATCTTCACAAGGTCCTTTGCTGTTGTTCTGGGATTGATTTGCACTTTTCGCACCAAAGTACGCTCATCTCTAGGAGACAGAACGCATCTCCTTCCTGAGCGGTATGACGGCTGCGTGGTCCCATGGTGTTTATGCTTGGGTACTATTGTTTGTACAGATGAACGCGGTACCTTCAGGAGTTTGGAAATTGCTCCCAAGGATGAACCAGACTTGTGGAGATCTACAATTTTTTTTCTGAGGTCTTGGCTGATTTCTTTAGATTTTCCCATGATGTCAAGCAAAGAGGCACTGAGTTTGAAGGTAGGCCTTGAAATACATCCACATGTACACCTCCAATTGACTCAAATGATGTTAATTAGCCTATCAGAATCTTCTTAAGCCATGACTTGATTTTCTGGAATTTTCCAAGCTGTTTAAAGGCACAGTCAACTTAGTGTATGTAAACTTCTGACCCACTTTAATTGTGATACAGTGAATTTTAAGTGAAATAATCTGTCTGTAAACAATTGTTGGAAAAATTACTTGTGTCATGCACAAAGTAGATGTCCTAACCGACTTGGCAAAACTAAAGATTGTCAACAAGACATTTGTGAAGTGGTTGAAAATCGAGTTTTAATGACTCCAACCTAAGTGTATTTAAACTTCCGACTTCAACTGTATGTATGTGTGTGTGTGTGTTTGCCCTCTATATGACTTTGTGTTTGTCTTGAGAAAAGGTTCTGTGTACTTCTGAATGAGTGCGAACATGTGATTGTGAACGTTTGTGTGCATGCTTGCATGTATAAAAGTGAGTATGTGCTCTGCACTGCATGTGACTCTGAGTGTGTCGTGACTTCCATGCTGCTCCCCTGGCAGCTGTGTGGAGGTCAATTCTGTCCCAGCACAGCCGAGGGCAGTCGGACGGGAGCAGGGCTAGAGGGAGGTTAGAGATAGGGGGCATATACAATCCCTTCTCCACCTCCCTCTCCCCACATCCCGCAGTGGTATGGTAGTAGTATTATTCAAAGGTTAGAAAGAGGAGGCATAAACATACTCCCTCTCCCCTTGTCCCACTAACCCCACTACTCCCTGCTGCACTGGGCTGTGTATTGGTTGTCATGATTACCATGCGGCCCGTGCCCAATGGGTTAAGCTTCCCAACCAAACCCTTGGGGCGTCGGGCCGTCATGGCAACAGTCGGCCAGTGTCTTTGTTCCAACTCACACAGCTAACCTTGTTGCAAACGGTCACGTCTGAAAGTAAAGTGGGCCCAATTTAGAATATATGGTCAGAAAATACTTCCTTCTACATGTTTTTTAATGTTTCTTCTGATCTTTTTTTGTCATGAATTTGAAAGGGTCAAATGATTGAAGTAATTTTCTGGATTCATTTCACTTGGATTCAATATCTATCTGGAGTCCTTGTCTCAGCACATCCTTCCTCAGTTCAGCTGTGGCCTTGATGCTGTCTTATAAATGTGACAATGGAAATCGTATCCCAAATGTCTTACAAAAATGGCTTGTTTTTATTCAATACTATAATCTTATTACTATACAACTTACTTTAAATTGCAATATTTACATGCTATTGCAATATTTCTCAAAAAGGCAGAATTTAAGAAAGCAAGACTACAAATACTGTGATAAGTTGATGGCCGTGTCTCTCCATGCCCTCTGTGCAATGACCACTACAAGTACACAGCTTCCAGGAAATCCTTTTCACTTCCTGTGATGTCACTTCCTGTGAGAGAGACATAACTACAAGCATTTCACAACACAGTAATCACCCAGTAAAAGATCAAACTAAATTCTTAACTTCTATAATTCTTATCAAGCTCAACGACAATGTTATATTTTTTCATTGGAAAGTTCTTATAATTATCTTAAATACACATTTGTACCACAAGCTGAATAACACCAGTAAGAGCTGGTGAGATCAAGGTCATCATCAAATCGAATCTGGCCATGTGTGAATACTGTATGGATTTAATTTAATTATTAAAAAAAAATCTTTGCGAGTCAGCGGAATGTGTTTTGTCAAACACATTTCCGGGACATGCTTATGCCTCCCCTGTCTGGCCCTTGGCTGCGTTGTTTCATATCATCTTCATGTTGAATTTCCGGGCCCCTCCAGCACTACCCGTGGCCGCAGGCCCCTCGGCCTTCCGGAAAGGGGTCTCCACTGTGAAGTTGTTCTTGCGCTGGCCCCGCCCCCTGCTCCATGCGAACAACAACAGGAAACAGAAGAGCACCACGCCTAGGAAGGTGATGCAGCCCATAGCCGTGGAGACAAGGATGGTGGTCAGGTCCAGGGTGAACTTGAGGAAGACACGCGTGCTGTTCAGGTTTGTGTCGTTGAAGAACTCGCCGCCGTACAGCGAGCGGTTGGCGAAGAAAGCCGACGCGGCATCCAGCGGCGCGCCCCGGACGGTGAGCATGGCAAAGTAGGTGTCGTTGCCGCCGGCGTTACTGGCGATGCACATATAGGTGCCACTGTCGGTGACCTGGGCATAGCGGATCTCTAGCGTCCCTCCTGGGAGGACAGTGATGCGGCCATTGCTCTTGGCTGTGATTATTCGGCGCTGAGGGGAGATCCACATGATGTTGGGGGCGGGCTCTCCCACGGCACTGCAGAGGAAACTCACTGGCTGGCCCTCACGAGCCGTCACCTAGAGGAATGAATGAATATATAAATGAATGAATGAATTAAGTATTAGGCACAAAAATGAAACAGGCAACAAAGCTGTAAGTACAACATATCAATGTGTACCTACACTGTAGTTACATTATGCTTACGTGTACAGCAAAGTGAGATAATAACTCTTACCTGTTGAAGTTTGCGGTTGCGTATCTTGGGCTTCTGGCATGTGAAGTAATCGAAGAGCGCTGAGTCGGTGAAGGTGCTAAGGCTATACCCCTGCACCTCCTCTGGCCCAGCGCACACGGGCACCCTGCCGTCAAAGTTGAGGGTCTTGCGTCTCTGCAGGATCCACAACAGACGGCAGTCACACAGCAGCGGGTTCCCGTCCACCCGCAGCGTCTCCAGACTGTTGACAGAGTGGAACGATCTCTCCTCCAGGGTCTGGAGTTGGTTGGAGGAGAAGTTGAGGACCCGGATCTGTCTGAGGCCTCCCAGGGAGTGGGGCTCCACTGTAGCTAGGCCCGTGTTCACCATAATCAGCTCCTTGAGCCTCAGCAGGTCCCTGAAGGCCCAGGGCTCCAGGGTGGTGATGGGGTTGAAGGACAGGTTGAGATGAGTGAGGTGGATCAGGTTCCTGAATGAGGACGAGGGGACGGAGGTGATGTTGCTGTTAGTGATGGACAACCAGGACAGGTCCAGGCCCTGGAAGCTGAGCGGGGAGATGTACTCCAGATAGGGCCAGTTATCGATCTCCAGTCCCCGCAGGTTGTTAAGCTTGCGGAAGTTGTGGTCTTCTAGGGCGGCGATGCTGAGGTGCCGTAATCGCAGAGTGACCAGGCTGCGTAGGTAGGACAGTGTCTGGCCAGAGATGGACGTCAGGTTGCAGTGCTCGATGGTCAGGTCCTCCAGCCCCAGCAGACCAGAAAAGGCCTTCCAATACAATCAGATTGAACTTGATTAGATGTGAGTGCCAATTGTGGACACATAATATAATCAGTAAAAGGTTAGAGAAAGTACTTGGAAAACAGATGGATAACAGTTTACCTTATGAGAGATGTAGACCAGGTCGTTGTCTCCCACCTCCAGGTGTCTCAGACTCCTCAGGTCCTGGAAGGTGTAGTCCAACAGAATCACCATCTTGTTCTCACTCAGGTCCAGCGTGGTCAGGTTGCCCAGCTTGGCGAAGGCCCCCATGGGTACAAGCTTCAGCTGGTTCGCCCTCAGCCGTAACACCCGGAGGCTCTGCAGGTTGGCGAACGCGTTGGGCTCCAGCGTGGCAATGAGATTCTCACTCAAGTCCACTTCTTCAAGGTGTGGGTACGGTGCCAGGTCGCCCATTTCGACCCAGCGGAGCCGGTTCCGGCTGAGGTCCAGGAGGCGGGTTTCCGTAGGGACGCCCTCTGGGATGCCGGTGAGGCGCCGCCGTTGGCACGAGACTGACCGGATCTGGGCCGAGCACTCGCACCGCGGCGGGCATGCCTGGCAACTACCTGGCAGCAGGGATATAATGGTAACCAGCAGCAGGGCCGGCCCCCAGAGACTCACCCACCGCCACGGCGTCAGGGACCACACACCGGGGCCCAGGGAGCCAATCATGGTCTGACTTTTAGCCTATCACAGGCAGGGTCAGTGTACTACACACCTATAGGGAAAGGGAGACAGAGGGAGGAGAGGTTATTGAGAAAGCTTGGGAATAAAGAGTAGAGGAGTAGGGAGGAGAAAGGGAGAAAATGTGGAGGAGAAGGTAGATAAAGACAGAGAGAGGGAGGTTGAAGAAAGAGAGGGAAAGATGGAGAAAAATAGAAGGGAGAATTAAGGTAAGAAATTGAAGAGATGGGGAAGGGATAATGGAAAGTACAGACAGAAAAGAGTGTGGGTGAAGGGAGGAGAGGAAGACAGATGGACTAGTCTTTTAAAACACCTATCAACACATTTATGTTCATAAAAATTACATTCAGTGTCCTGGATAATCCATGCACCTTACTATACAACTGTCATTATGCCCCTGACAACCAGAGAGCTTAGACATCACAGCTACTTTACAAAGCATTAAACCACCACTGACACCATCACTTTATAGCACATTATTTCGTTTATGATAGTTAAAACACAGATGTAGGATCTTAATTGGATCACCGTTCAATACAGAAAATATTAAACTTGTATTTGAGGTTTAAAAAGACTTATGAAGTTTGTAATTTCCAGACTTTTAGACTTGATTTCCCATTATGAAAAATGTATCAACCCCTACAAAAATGTCCATTAATTATAATCCACATAATAATTCCCATTTCCTGTTGCTGCAGGATTATTTTCCTGCTGTAGCAAACTGGCTCAAATTAAGATCCTACATCTGTAGTGAGGATACTTGTTCATTTATCTATGAGTGTAGCAGTAGAACAAGGGCATTGGGAATCACGGGAGTGAGAAGCAGCCTGTGAATTCATGCATGTTTCCTCCCCTTCTTTCCTCCTCGCTATGTGCTTTCTTCGTACCTCGACACACACGGAATTCATCACACACAACATACGATGCGATGCGAAGAGACAACAGGGTTAGCGTGGAAACATCCCCTGAAATGCCTGTAAAATCTGTGTGTATGTGTGTCACAGTGACATGAACACGACGTTTTCTTCATACAAAGACACACACATTTTACAGACATTTCAGATAACGTTTTCAGGCAAACCCCGTTGTCTCGTTGCCACTATGAGTCCTTCTGTGGTAATGTGTGTGCAAGCGACTATGAGTGTGTCTTTGAATGTGTCCTTTTACTTTGAATAAATAAAAAATGCATGTTGTTCTTCTCTCCACAAAAAAAGCAAAAAAAGCTCATGCTTAAATGTTCCTTCAAGCAACCTGTCAAGTCGCCCACTCAATGTTGAGTGATTTGCCAGAGGACACCAGCCAAAAGGTTCAGAACGTTCAGTACTGCCCCAATACACACACACACACACACAAAGGTTCAGCATTGATCGCACCGATTCTCATTTACATCAACAACCTACGGATGAGCTACAGGTGATTAGGTTGCCAAAGTCAGTGACCTTGGTTGAACATTTTATAAAGAGGATGTGATGACAAGTTGGTGTTTTTATATTGGAACCAGGACCCAGACTTCACCAGGCCCCTGGCTTACAAACCTAGAGCTCCATCTCATTAGTCCTGTATCTCATTCCCTCCAGTGAAACACTAGAAGAAAGCTGAGATCAGCTCAACACAATTAGCACATCAGAGATAAATGGGAGCGGGATCGACACTGACACCTGTGGAACACCCTGTCAGGGATCAAAGATGAAACAGGTACAGTGCAGCCTGTTAACAGGAATTAAAGAGCCACACAAGAATCTTATTATGAGGAAACACTGAAGATTTTTTATTCTCTCTAAAATCTAAAGGCAGCTATTTTAAAAAGACCATGATTAAAGGATTGATGATGCAAAGTACTGGCTTCACTTAGCTGTTATTAGCGGTGAAACACCATGAAAAAAGCAGACATTTAAAACTTCTTTAGGATTGGTGCGTACGGTTGAGCTAACGTAGGCTAATACGATTAGTATGAGATTGTAAGTAACAAGAAAATGTCCCAGGACATAGACATATCTGATATTGGTGGAAAGCTATTATTACAAATTATTGTTAAACTAACTGCACTGTCCAATTTACAGTAGCTTTTACAGTGAAAGAATACCATGCTATTGTTTGAGGAGAGTGCACAGTTTTGAACATGAAAAGTTATTAATTAACAAATTAGGCACATTTGGGCAGTCTTGATACAACATTTTGAACAGAAATGCAATCGTTCATTGGAACAGTCTGAAACTTTGCACATACACTGCTGCCATCTAGTGGCCAAAATATAAATTGCACCTGGGCTGGAATAATACATTATGGCCTTTCTCTTGCATTTCAAAAATGATGGTACAACAAAAATACAAAAGAAGGTTGTTTTTTTCTTTGTATTATCTTTTACCAGATCTAATGTGTTAACATTCTCCAACATTCCTTTCACATTTCCATAAACTTCAAAGTGTTTCCTTTCAAATGGTACCAAGAATATGCATAACCTTGCTTCAGGGCCTGAGCTACAGGCAGTTAGATTTGGGTATGTCATTTTAGGCGAATAAAAAAAAAAGGGTCCGATCCTTAAGAGGTCTGAGTCTGAGCTGCATTAAAAGTTGGGATCTTAAAGGGATAGTTCAGGATAATATCTTCCCCGATGAACTAGTGGACACCATTTTTATGTCTCTGTGTCCATTATGAAGGGAGTTGCTAACTAGTGTTAGCGCATTTGATAATTAGCATTAACTAACATTAGTTAACATTGGCTCACAAAACTACCTCTAACTTCCTTCAGAGACGGACAAATGGTATCCACTAGTTCAGCTGACAGAGGAAGTAAATAAAAATCCTGAATTATCCCTTTAAGATGAATGAGAAGGAGAGGGTGTTATGATATATTACACTGCATTTACTGGAGGGATGTTAAAAAGCACTCTGAAGATTGGTTGTGTTTCATGCAGAGCTAAACAGATTAATAATATATGTGCTAGTTTGTGTTTATCGGGCACCATTCAAGGGTTGAGTCACGGGGGCAAAGAGCCATCTTTCTGTCTGTTTCAAAGAGAAGAAAAATATTTTTAACTACTTGCATAGTTATTTCCTTAGGACTATTTATTTGCAGCTTTGATTGAACTTTGGGCAAGCAAAGTTCTCCCACATTTGGATGAGAGACAACACTCACTGGAAATTGGGAAGGAATTGTTATGCCTATTTCTGTAAAATGATCACAAAAAAACTATCAAATTTGAGGCTTTCTACAAAATCCCAGCAAAGGCGTATTTGATCTTCTGAAAATCGACAAACTTCAAACCCAATCAACATTCTCCTTAGATGAAGAGCAAATATGAGGTAGGATTACGAGGTTCATCTTCTATATGGTAATACTCTATACATTATGCTGTATATTCCTTCAGGTTCCTAGAGAGAATACACGGCATAACTGAAGCATGCATGAGAGCACCAGCTCTCTCCGTAGCCGATGTGAGCAAGACCTTTAAACAGGTCAACATTCACAAAGCCGTGGGGCCAGACAGATTACCAGGATGTGTACTCAAAGCACTCGGACCAACTGGCAAGTGTCTTCACTGACATTTAAACCTCTCCCTGACCGAGTCTGTAATACCTACATGTTTCAAACATACCACCATTATCCCTGTGGCCAAGAAAGTAAAGGTAACCTGCCTAAATGATTACCGCCCCGTAGCACTCACGTCGGTAGCCATGAGGTGCTTTGAAAGGCTGGTAATGGCTCACTACAACACAATCATGCCAGAAACCCTAGACCCACTCCAATTCACATACAGCCCCAACAGATCCATAGATGACGCAATCTCAATCACACTCCACACTGCCCTTTCCCACCTGGACAAAAGGAACACCTACTGTATTTTATTTTTTTTTTCACCTTTATTTAACCAGGTAGGCAAGTTGAGAACACGTTCTCATTTACAATTGCGACCTGGCCAAGATAAAGCAAAGCAGTTCGACACATACAACAACACATAGTTACACATGGAGTAAAACAAACATACAGTCAATAATACAGTGAAAATAAGTCTATATACAATATGAGCAAGTGAGGTGAGATAAGGGAGGTGAAGGCAAACAAAATATATATATAAATAAATAAAAAATATATAAAAAGGCCATGGTGGCGAAGTAAATACAATATAGCAAGTAAAAAAATAACATTGGAATGGTTGGTTTGCAGTGGAAGAAGGTGCAAAGTAGGGATAGAAATAATGGTGTGCAAAGGAGCAAAATAAATAAATACAGTAGGTAAAGAGGTAGTTGTTTGGGCTAAATTATAGATGGGCTATGTACAGGTGCAGTGAGAATGCTGTTCATTGACTACTGCTCAGCGTTCAAAACCATAGTGCCAACAAAGCTCAGCACTAAGGACCCTGGGACTAAACACCTTCCTCTGCAACTGGATCCAGGACTTCCTGACGGGCCGCCCCCAGGTGGTAAGGGTAGGCAACAACACATCTGCCACTCTGATCCTCAACACTGGGGCCCCTCAGGGGTGCGCGCTTAGTCTCCTCCTGTACTCCCTGTTCACCCACGACTCCGTGGCCAAGCAAGACTCCAATACCATCATTAAGTATGTTGATGACACAACAGTGGTAGGCCTGAACACCGACAACGATGAGACAGCCTATAGGGAGGAGGTCAGAGACCTGGCAGTGTGGTGCCAGGACAACAACCTCTCCCTCAATGTGAGCAAGACAAAGGAGCTGATTGTTGACTATAGGAAAAGGGGGGCCGAACAGGCCACCCATTAACATTGATGGGACTGAAGTGGAGCGGGTCGAGAGTTTCAAGTTCCTTGGTGTCCACATCACCAACGAACTATCATTGTCCAAACACACCAAGACAGTTGTGAAGAGGGCACGACAACACCTTTTCCCCCTCATGAAAAGATTTGGCATAGGTCCCCAGATCCTCAAAAAGTTATACAGCTGCACCATCGAGAGCATCCTGACCGGTTGCATCACCGCCTGGTATGGCAACTGCTCACCATCTGACCGTAAGGTGCTACAGAGGGTATTGCGTAAGACTCCAGTCACAGACTCCTGTCAAAGACTCAAGTCTGTTCTTTCTGCTATCACACGGCTAGTCATCTCTCTTCCTTCCAGGCTTTTTTTTTCTTTTTTTCCCCTAGGCTGTTTCTTCTCTGGACTTTATATTGCGAATGGCAACTTTCATAAATTAGGGTCATTACCGCCACCGACCTAGTTAGTCTTTCAGTCACCTACGTGGGTATAACCAATGAGGAGATGGCACATGGGTACCTGCTTCTATAAACCAATGAGGAGATGGGAGAGGCAGGACTTGCAGTGCGATCTGCATCACAAATAGAACTGACTTCTATTTGGCACACGCAAGCAATGTGGGTGCAATAATTGAATAATATAGATTTCGAAATGTATTTTGCAATGCTCGGGCACGCGACGTGAGCGGTGTAGTCAGGGTATTAGTGTCAGGGTAGGCAAGAGGTCAAAACCGGGAGGACCAGAAACAACAGAGACTAGGAAAAACAGAAACTCGGAAACACGCTGGTAAGCTTGACAAGACAAGACAAACCGGCAACAGACAAACAGAGAACACAGGAATAAATACACTGGGGATAATAGGGAAGATGGGCGACACCTGGAGGTGGTGGAGACAAGCACAAAGACAGGTGAAACAACTACAGTGAATAAAAAATGTTGATGTAGGGCACACACACACACACACACACACACACACACACACACACACACACACACACACACACACACACACACACACACACACACACACACACACACACACACACACACACACACACACACACACACACAAAGCCCCTGGTAAACCCACACAGATTGCTGCCTGCTCTCAATCTTAGCCTGAGGCCTATCTGGAAGAGGTCCCCGTCTCGATAGAGAGCTTGAATACACAACTAGAGCTCAAGTTTAGAAAACCAGCCTCTCTCTTTCACACACAGGCACACAGACACACAAACGTCCCCGCCCTGTCAAAACATAGCACAGCCAGACACCTCATATATCTGAAGGCTCCTGCCTGTTTTATGATAGCTGGAAATTGAATTTTTGGGGGGAACGTGACAAATATAGCAACTTCTTCATGACACAACCTCTGCAGCAACAGATGAGCGATCCAAATACCCGGCCAAGCTTCACTCTCACTTCATTGCAAACCAGCTTAACAAGACCACTGAACAACCATTCTCATAACTTGTACCAGATTATGGGTGTGTATGTGTGTAAGTGTGTGTGTGCATGTGTGTCTGCATGTGTGTGTGTGCGCCTGTCTGTTAGTGTATGTGTGTATGTGCCCTTGCCTGGCTTCTCTGGCTGTTATTCAGTGTGATGGAGGAGGTCTGTAGGTCTCCTCTCCCCTGTGTCATCCTACGGTTCACTGACTGAGTCACTGCATGAATGAGGACTGTGAACAGGGCCAAGGGCAGACCTCCCCCAGAGGCTCCAGTATACTCCATTCCATCACCTCCCCTTCTCCTCCCCTAGATCACTGCTCCGTTTGTGGGGTGAGTGATGGAGGCAGTGGGGCCTCTGTCTGTGATGGCTGGTCCTTTAATCCAACTAGCTCTCACAGTCTCATGTCTGAATTAGACATTCATCCATGTTTCTTCCAATGTCAAATTTAGAAGTGTTTAAGGTGAAGTTTAGGCATTAACTCAGCATTTTTAAGGTTATGGTTAAGTTTAAGCATTAACTCCGAATTTTTAAGGTTATGGTTAAGTTCAGGCATTAACTTCGAAATGTTATTAAAGGTTTGAGATAGGCTTAAAACAAAATTCTCTTGTTTTTTTCTATCATTGGATTTGAACATGCAACCTTTGGCACCAGAAGCAGATGGTTATGGGCAGTTGGTGCTTATGCCCATCCACCATCCCTGCACTCAACACCTTAGCAAAACCGAAACCTACTTGAACGTAACAGCGTTACGTGGCCGGTTTCCATGTGCTCTCAGACACGGGTGGATGTTGAATACTGACTTGCATCATGGGTGACCTGTGACCTGTATCACTATCTGCTGTCGCAAACTATAAATACTGTAGATAAGTGTTGTCATTGCAGTTGGTATAGTGTTGTCTGTCTTGTTGATGTACTGTATGTGTTGTTACTGTTGTTGATTCATTGTTGTTAGTATACTCGTGGCATTAGCCTGTCCATCTGTAGGATACCTCAGGTATGTAGGATACCTTCATTTTTGACTCCCATTCTCACAGACCAGACAGGTCTACAGCCCTGTTCACATGCATAATTAGTGCAGCCAGATGGCAGTAGAATATCATGATCTCCTAAAAATAACATTTGGAAATAACACATACGGAAATCGAATTCAAATCAAACCCAATCGAGCTACCAAACATTAATAACTAACTTTGTAAATTGAATATGCAGACAAGATTGTGAAAATATTGATGCGAAAACTACAGTTTCTGTCTGGCTCTCCTCATTACTAGGCTGTGGGTTGGTTTGAGAGCTCGTTTCACCACCTGCCTAGACGCGCATGCACACACGCACACACGCACACACGCACACACACAAACACACACACATACACACACGCACACACGTGCACAGGCACAAACACACCGCCCAGCTGCGCCCCTCTGTTGGTCAGGGCAGCACACCAGCAGTACCCAAACTCACACAGTGTTGTGAATGTCACACCAGCCAGATGTAAAGACTCCTCCTGAGGGAGATGAGAAGGGGTAGAGGAGCAGAGCCATCACTAGTCCCCAAACACACAGAACAAACACGATCCCACACTTCACCCAACACTGGCCAGATGTCCACGCAATACCACTGGCAAATTTGATTCAATCTGTTCAGTGTTAACAGGCGATTACCGGCAACTGCATAGCATGTCATTGCTTTTGTTTCGGAGATGTTGGAGGTGCAACTGCGTTGGAGCTGTCCAGTCGGTTAGCGGCTGCTGTTGTGGTCATCTGTCCTTAAATCCCCCCCCGCATTAGAAGTTCAGAACGAGAAAGTGTATCGAAAAATACAATATATAGACAATATATGGAAATAATGACACTCAATGAAAATAATGAAATGATATAATAAGGATTTATATCAGCCTTTTTGTCACAGATTCCAATGTTTGAGCTTGTAACACGGCTGCATAGGATTTGTACTAACGTGACTCGGTGCATCCAATGGCAATGTCTGCGATAGGGATAATGCCGGGAGCCGCTTCACCGAAACAAAAGCTATAATATGCGGGTTAATGGTTAACTGATTGAATCTAGGCCTTTACCTTTGTTCATACAGGTTAGTCGCAATAAGATGAATACTAACTTGAGGGACCATGTCTATGTTCTCACAGCCCCATGTCCCTTCTGCCCTACGCTCACTCAGTTTTATCTTCTAAACCGGGGGTCGGCAACCCAAATGAGAGGAGCCATTTTAAAACTTCTGGTCACAAATGATTGAATATTTCAGTGGATTCTATGTCATATAATTTTACATATCTGAACCAATCATTATAAACAATTACTTCAGTAGATGCTGAAATATACAGTTGAAGTCGGAAGTTTACATTCACTTAGGTTGTAGTTAAAACTCGTTATTCACCCACACCGCAAATGTCTTGTTAACAAACTATAGCTTTGGCAAGTCAGTTAGGACATCTACTTTGTGCATGACAAGTAATTTTTCAAACAATTGTTTACAGACAGATTATTTCACTTATAATTCACTGTATCACAATTCCAGTGGGTCAGAAGTTTACATACACTAAGTTGACTGTGCCTTTAAACAGCTTGGAAAATTCCAGAAAATTATGTCATGGCTTTAGAAGCTTCTGATAGGCTAATTGACATCATTTGAGTCAATTGGAGGTGTACCTGTGGATGTATTTCAAGGCCTACCTTCAAACTCAGTGCCTCTTTGCTTGACATCATGGGAAAATCTAAAGAAATCAGCCAAGACTTCAGAAAAAAAATTGTAGACCTCCACAAGTCTGGTTCATCCTTGGGAGCAATTTCCAAACACCTGAAGGTACCACGTTCATCTGTACAAACAATAGTACGCAAGTATAAACACCATGGGACAGCGCAGCCGTCATACCGCTCAGGAAGGAGACGCGTTCTGCCTCCTAGAGATGGACGTACTTTGGTGCGAAAAGTGCAAATCAATCCCAGATCAACAGCAAAGGACCTTGTGAAGATGCTGGAGGAAACAGGTACAAAAGTATCTATATCCACAGTACAACAAGTCCTATATTGACATAACCTGAAAGGCCGCTCAGCAAGGAAGAAGCCACTGCTCCAAAACCGTCATAAAAAAGCCAGACTACGGTTTGCAACTGCACATGGGGACAAAGATTGTACTTTTTGGAGAAATGTCCTCTGGTCTGATGAAACAAAAATAGAACTGTTTGGCAATAATGAACATTGTTATGTTTGGAGGAAAAAGGGGGAGGTTTGCAAGCCAAAGAACACCATCCCAACTGTGAAGCAAAGGGGTGGCAGCATCATGTTGTGGGGGTGCTTTGCTGCAGGAGGGACTGTTGCACTTCACAAAATAGATGGCATCATGAGGTAGGAAAGTTATGTGGATATATTGAAGCAACATCTCAAGTCAGGAAGTTAAAGCTTGGTTGCAAATGGGTCTTCCAAATGGGCAATGACCCCAAGCATACTTCCAAAGTTGTGGCAAAATGGCTTAAGGACAACAAAGTCAAGGTATTGGAGTGGCCATCACAAAGCCATGACCTCAACCCTCTAGAAAATGTGTGGGCAGAACTGAAAAAGTGTGTGCGAGCAAGGAGGCCTACAAACCTGACTCAGTTACACCAGCTCTGTCAGGAGGTATGAGCCAAAATTCACCCAACTTATCGTGGTACGCTTGTGGAAGGCTACCCCAAACGTTTGACCCAAGTTAAACAATTTAAAGGCAATGCTACCAAATACTAATTGAGTGTATTTAATCTTCTGACCCACTGAGAATGTGATGAAAGAAATAAAAGCTGAAATAATAATTCTCTCAACTATTATTCTGACATTTCACATTCTTAAAATAAAGTGGTGATCCTAACTGACCTAAGACAGGGAATGTTTACTAGGATTAAATGTCAGGAATTGTGAAAAACTTTAAATTAATTTGGCTAATGTGTATGTAAACTTCCTACTTCAACTGTATATATATATTTTTACATCTCAGAACATGCATTTGGGGCTGCTGTAATATTGACCAAAGGTCAAAGTCATATTGTTTGAAAATATTCAGTAGGTCCCATACACATTTGTGTAGATTTTCTTCCTCATTGTTAGACATGGAGAGCTGAGGGAACATCAAATACATTTGTATTTGTCACATGCTTCGTAAACAACAGGTCTAGACTTAGACTGAAATGCTTACTTATGGGCCTTTCCCAACAAAGCAGAGAAAGAGAAAATAACAAAATAATATGACAGTAATAACTCATAATAATAAAAGTAATAATGGACACAATGAGTAACGATAACTTGGCTATATACATTGGATACCAGTACCGAGTCCATGTTGCAGGGGTACGAAGTAATTGAGGTAGATCGGTACGTATGGGCGGCAGGTAGCCTAGCGGTTAAGAGCGTTGGACCAGTGACCGAAAAGTTGCTGTTTTGAATCCCCGAGCTGACTAGGTGAAAAATCTGCCGATGTGCCATTGAGCAAGGCACTTAACCCTAGTTGCTCTGGATAAGGGAGTCTGCTAAATTACTCTAATTGAAATGTAACTAGGAATAAAGTGACTAGCCAACAGGATAGATAATATAGACAACAGTAACAGCATATGTGATGAGTCAAAAAAGTTCACGTAAAAAGGGTTAACGCAGATAGTTTGGTGGCTTGGGTGTAGAAGCTTTTCAGAGTCATAGGGCTGAAGGAACATAGGTCAAACCCCCTTTTAGGATATCAACATGGTCATTTTGAGAGACCTGCAAGAAGCTAGTAGTTGTCAGTGTCATGTTTTGTCTTTGATCTTCATGTCTTGTCCCTGTGCTTCCCTCTGCTGGTCTTATTAGGTTCTTTCCCTCTTTCTATTCCTCTCTCTCCTCCTCCCTCTCTCCCTCCCCCGCTCTCTCTCTCTATGTTCCGTTCCTGCTCCCAGCTGTTTCTCTTTCTCCTAACGACCTCATTTACTCTTTCACACCTGTCCCCTATTTTGCCCTCTGATTTGAGTCCCTATTTCTCCCTCTGTTTTCTGCTTCTGTCTTTGTCGGATTCTTGTTTGATGTTTGCTGTTCTGTGTCCTTGTTCCGCCCTATCGTGTTTTTGCCTTCATCAGATGCTGCGTGTGAGCAGGTGTCTAGTGGTCGCGTCTCCAGTCGTTCATCTCAACTGACGAGAGGATTTCAGTTTTCCTGTTTTGTTTTTACCTTAGATATATCAGGAGTATCGTTTTTTGTCTAAGACTGGAATAAAGACTCTGTTTCTATTACGTCGCTTTTGGGTCCTCCTTCATCAGCATAACAGAAGAATCCGACCAAGAATGGACCCAGCGACTACGGATTCTCTCTACACTACCGTCAAGTTCCAGGGAGCAATGCTCGGCAGACACGAGCAGGAATTGTCTGCTGCTCGTCATGCCGTTGAGACCCTGGCCGCTCAGGTTTCCGATCTCTCAGGACAGTTTCAGAGTCTTCGTCTCGTACCACAAGCTACTTCCTGGTCTTCCGAGTCTCCGGAACCCAGGGTTAATAATCCACCATGTTACTCTGGACAGCCCACTGAGTGTCGCTCCTTTCTCACCCAGTGTGATATTGTGTTCTCTCTCCAGCCCAACACATACTCTGGAGAGAGAGCTCGGATCGCTTACGTCATATCACTCCTTACTGGGCGGGCTCGGGAGTGGGGCACAGCTATCTGGGAGGCAAGGGCTGAGTGTTCTGACGTTTATCAGAACTTTAAGGAGGAGATGATACGGGTCTTTGATCGTTCAGTTTTTGGGAAGGAGGCTTCCAGGGGTCTGGCTTCCCTATGTCAAGGTGATCGATCCATAACGGATTACTCTATAGAGTTTCGTACTCTTGCTGCATCCAGTGACTGGAACGAGCCGGCGTTGCTCGCTCGTTTTCTGGAGGGACTCCACGCTGAGGTTAAGGATGAGATTCTCTCCCGGGAGGTTCCTTCCAGCGTGGACTCGTTGATTGCACTCGCCATCCGCATAGAACGACGGGTAGATCTTCGTCACCGAGCTCGGGGAAGAGAGCTCGCGTTAGCGGGGCTTCCCTTCTCCGCATCTCGACCATCTCCTTCCATCGGCTCAGAGACTGAGCCCATGCAGCTGGGAGGTGTTCACATCTCGACTAAGGAGAGGGAACGGAGAATCACCAACCGCCTTTGCTTCTATTGCGGTTCTGCTGGACATTTTGTCATGTCATGTCCAGTTAAAGGTCAGAGATCATCAGTAAGCGGAGGGCTACTGGTGAGCGCTACTACTCAGGTCTCTCCATCAAGATCCTGTACTACCTTGTCGGTCCATCTCCGCTGGACCGGGTCGGCTGCTTCCTGCAGTGCCTTGATAGACTCTGGGGCTGAGGGTTGTTTTATGGACGAAGCATGGGCTCGGAAACATGACATTCCTCTCAGAGAGTTAGGGAGGATCACACCCATGTTCGCCTTAGATGGTAGTTCTCTCCCCAGTATCAGATATGAGACACTACCTTTAACCCTCACAGTATCTGGTAACCACAGTGAGACCATTTCTTTTTTGATTTTTTGTTCACCTGTTACACCTGTTGTTTTGGGTCATCCCTGGCTAGTATGTCATAATCCTTCTATTAATTGGTCTAGTAATTCTATCCTATCCTGGAACGTTTCTTGTCATGTGAAGTGTTTAATGTCTGCTATTCCTCCTGTTTCTTCTGTCCCCTCTACTCAGGAGGAGCCTGGCGATGTGACAGGAGTGCCGGAGGAACATCATGATCTACGCACGGTCTTCAGTCGGTCCAGAGCCAACTCTCTTCCTCCTCACCGGTCGTATGATTGTTGTATTGATCTCCATCCGGGGACCACTTCTCCTCGGGGTAGATTATTCTCTCTGTCGGCTCCCGAACGTAAGGCTCTCGATGATTATCTGTCTGCTGAAGGCATTCAGATGGATCCCGCTAAGGTCCAGGATGTCAGCGATTGGCCTGTTCCTAAGTCACGTGTCGAGTTACAGCGCTTTCTCGGTTTCGCTAATTTCTATCGGCGTTTCATTCGTAATTTCGGTCAAGTGGCTGCCCCTCTCACAGCTCTGACTTCTGTCAAGTCTTGCTTTAAGTGGTCTGGTTCCGCCCAGGGAGCTTTTGATCTCCTCAAGAAGCGTGTTACATCCGCCCCTATCCTTGTTACTCCTGACGTCACTAAACAATTCATTGTCGAGGTTGACGCTTCAGAGGTGGGCGTGGGAGCCATTCTGTCCCAGCGCTTCCAGTCTGACGATAAGGTCCATCCTTGCGCTTACTTTTCTCATCGATTGTCGCCATCGGAATCCGAGGGGATTCTCCCTGAAGGGCGTGTTGTCGGGTTGACTGTCTGGGGAATTGAGAGACAGGTAAAGCAAGCACTCACTCACACTGCGTCGCCGCGCGCTTGTCCTAGTAACCTTCTGTTCGTTCCTGTCTCTATTCGTCTGGCTGTTCTTCAGTGGGCTCATTCTGCCAAGTTAGCTGATCACCCCGGCGTTCGGGGTACGCTTGCTTCTATTCGCCAGCGGTTTTGGTGGCCTACTCAGGAGCGGGACACGCGCCGTTTCGTGGCTGCTTGTCCGGACTGCGCGCAGACTAAGTCAGGTAACTCTCCTCATGCCGGTCGTCTTAGACCGCTTCCCATTCCTTCTCGACCATGGTCTCAGATCGCCTTAGACTTTAGTACCGGTCTGCCTTCGTCTGCGGGGAGGACTGTGAGAGCCGCCAATTAACGTAGGATTAAGAGTCCTAGGTATTGTCGCGGTCAGAGAGTGTGGCTTTCCACTCGTAACCTTTCCCTTACGACAGCTTCTCGCAAGTTGACTCCGCGGTTCATTGGTCCGTTTCGTGTCTCTCAGGTCGTTAATCCTGTCGCTGTGCGACTGCTTCTTCCGCGACATCTTCGTCGCGTCCACCCTGTCTTCCATGTCTCTTGTGTCAAGCCTTTTCTTCGCGCCCCCGTTCGTCTTCCCTCCCCCCCTCCCGTCCTTGTCGAGGGCGCACCTATTTACAAGGAACGGAGGATCATGGACATGCGTTCTCAGGGACGTGGTCAACAGTACTTAGTGGATGGGGAGGGTTTCGGTCCTGAGGAGAGGAGTTGGGTTCCATCTCGGGACGTGCTGGACCGTTCGTTGATTGATGATTTCCTTCGTCGCCGCCAGGGTTCCTCCTCGAGTGCGCCAGGAGGCGCTTGGTGAGTGGGGGGGTACTGTCATGTTTTGTCTTTGATCTTCATGTCTTGTCCCTGTGCTTCCCTCTGCTGGTCTTATTAGGTTCTTTCCCTCTTTCTATTCCTCTCTCTCCTCCTCCCTCTCTCCCTCCCCCGCTCTCTCTCTCTATGTTCCGTTCCTGCTCCCAGCTGTTTCTCTTTCTCCTAACGACCTCATTTACTCTTTCACACCTGTCCCCTATTTTGCCCTCTGATTTGAGTCCCTATTTCTCCCTCTGTTTTCTGCTTCTGTCTTTGTCGGATTCTTGTTTGATGTTTGCTGTTCTGTGTCCTTGTTCCGCCCTATCGTGTTTTTGCCTTCATCAGATGCTGCGTGTGAGCAGGTGTCTAGTGGTCGCGTCTCCAGTCGTTCATCTCAACTGACGAGAGGATTTCAGTTTTCCTGTTTTGTTTTTACCTTAGATATATCAGGAGTATCGTTTTTTGTCTAAGACTGGAATAAAGACTCTGTTTCTATTACGTCGCTTTTGGGTCCTCCTTCATCAGCATAACAGTCAGCATACAAAGCACAGGGTTCATCCTGAGCATGTATGAACTGTTTTTTTAGCTCTGTCTGTGTGTCCACAAATACATACGTCTGTCTGACTCTGTCTGTCTGTTTCCATCACTGTGCTGGTATCAGGTAGTTTGTGTGTGTGTGTAAATAGGTCAGACATGTCAACTGGCACGGCTGGTATATGGGCCGTAGAGCATGGTCCTCCCTAAAGCCCAGCCTCTCTCTCCATAAGCCCTGCCTGGGTTTAGAGTCAGCAGCCTGCTCAACCATCCACAAATACACAACTACACAGTAAACATTTACTATCGCTAGAAACAGGGATAAACACACACACACACACACACACATGCTTTATAAGCCTCGTAAACCTTCTCACACAAACCCAATTTAGTAGCAGTCAGGCGAGCGCAGTCATCCAGTCAGCAGGATATGCGGAGAGCTTCTACATTTCTTGTCACGAGACAAATAGAGGCGGGAACTTGACAAGTCTTGACTTTCCCGGGGAAAGCTGACAGATAGTGCTTTCCATAGCTAAGTACCAGTAAGTCCCATAGTCAATCCATGCTTAGTTTGCCCATTTTAAGCCCAAGCCAAGTGTAGCACAGGGCTTAGCATCACATTCCCATTGCTTTACTGTGGCAGTCCCACGGCCTCAATATGAGGTCACATAGAGAGAGAGTGAGAGAGAGAGAGAGAAGGAAGGAAGGAAGGAAATGGAGAGAGAGGAAGAGATTTCGGTAA
The DNA here is from genome assembly GCF_029448725.1 of Salvelinus fontinalis. Lineage (NCBI taxonomy): Eukaryota > Metazoa > Chordata > Actinopteri > Salmoniformes > Salmonidae > Salvelinus > Salvelinus fontinalis. Next base: position 40,442,946 of record NC_074690.1, read on the forward strand.
AAGCCGGAAAATATAAACAATGACCAAGACAGACACGAGTCCTCACATGAGCCTCGGCTCATTACAGAAACAAACACATTAACGAATCACAATAACAACCATAAATAAGAGTCAGAGAGACAGGTTACCTTAATGGTGATTCATATGTCCAAAGTTTTAGTCAAACGTTCTGACGAGGGCCATAGGATAATGTCTTCCTGCTAAATAAATCAATACAAATATCAGTTTTCAAAATAAATATCTCCATCTCTTAAACTTGGCCAGAAAGCCTATGATAAGATTTGTCACAGTCAAAGTTTTTGTGCATTGCATTTTTTGTGGGAGATTTCTATCTATATTTGATTGAAGAGTGCCTGTATCTTTAAAATGAATTACTGCATATCGATCCAAGGAAGGTATCCAAAAGCTGTCATTGACATTTGGAAGTTGACAGGCCAAATTTTCTGGCTTTAATGCCGACCAGCATTGTGTTTTGGGAAAGGGGTGTGGAGAAGAGCGCCAAGTTGTCAGGTGGCATGCTGTTAGCTATAAGTGGACCTCTGCTGCTCACTTTGGGCTGGCCACAAACGTGTCCAGCAGACACGCACACACGCAATCACACTAGCACGCACACTCACACACACACACACGAGCGCGCACACACACACACAAACACATACCGCATGCAGGCACCCACACATAGACATGGACACACACTGCAAGGTAATAGCATCCCTCCATGGCAGGCACCACTGTTTATGACGTCAGGTGCAACCGATGAATATGGGGCACATTCTGTATGCTCTCCATGTCAAACAATGAGTGAGAGCGAAAGAGTGTGTGAGCGGCAGAGGTAGAGAGAGAGAGAGATGAAGCGTTGAAAGACAGAAAGAGAGAGATGGGAAATTGAGAGAGGCGAGAGAGAGAAATGTAAGGAATAAAGGCCACCGGGAAATTCTTATGTGCTGATGACACAAACCTCTCTGAATGGAGATGATATGTGAAGGACAGTCTCTCTTTCTCTCGCTCTCTCTCTCTCTCTCGCTCGCTCTCTCTCTCACCGTTCAAAAGTTTGGGGTCACTTACAAATGTCCTTGTTTTTGAAAGAAAAGCAAAAAAATGTGTCCATTAAAATAACATCAAATTGATCAGAAATACAGTGTAGACATTGATAGTTAATGTTGTAAATGACTATTGTAGCTGGCCAAATCCAGCTAAAATAGTCATTTACAACATTAACAATGTCCACACTGTATTTCTGATCAATTTGATGTTATTTTAATGGACAGAAAATGTGCTTTTCTTTCAAAAACAAGGACATTTCTAAGTGACCCCAAACTTTTGACCGGTAGTGTTTATCTGTCTCTCCCTCTCTCATCACATCTTAGATAAGCAAGCATACCACATCTCTGATAGTACAAGGAGCTCTTTTTTAAAAGCCTGCAAATCGCACTGGAACTAGACATCAGCTAGGATGTCTGACACATCAGGTACAACTTCTGACATCCACAAAAGAGCAGAAAACAACAGTCAAAAATATATATTTTTTATATATATATGTAGTTTCCTGATTCTTATATCTCTCAGATATAGGACCGATACTTTAAAACACAGTTTAAAACATACTTTCTTTTGAGTTATTGTTTCTCTATGTATGAATCTGTTATTCAGTCCGATTCTAGGGGCTAATTGCAGTAAGGCTTAGACTTTTAACCTTTCCACGTGTGAGTTCCAAACTGTCGCCCCCAGCCTGAGTTTTTTTGGGGGGTGATGTCAGAATGTTCTGTTCCAAAATGTGATCGTTACGCAGCAGGACAGTGAACCCACGCTGCCCTCAAACCAAGGCACGCTGCCTGCTAATTATCTATAGGCTACGTTACAACTTGACAATTTCAAATGATTTGAATTGAGCGTGTTCCGCCTCCTCATTAATTCACATAAGGAGTAACCCATTTCACTGTTGCGGACAATTTATGTTTGTGGCTTTACTGAGCCGGACAAACGTCTCTCTGATGAGAGCCCAAGCTCTTCCCCCGTGTTTCCCCAGATCAAGTATGCAGACGTTTGCGCATCTCTAGTCAGAACGGGCTTTTCACAAACTTTTCCCCCCTGGCACATTTTCTGGCTGACTCTCGCATTGCCTTCATTTTTGTTTTCCTTATAAATAATAACTTTGGACACGTGTGTGTTCCTATCAAAGTAAATGCCTGCTTTTCTGTATATTGTGTTGTCGTTTCTACAGTAGCACACATGGTTTCCATGTGTTTGATGTTGTTCCGTTCACTCCGTTCCAGTCAATATTATGAGCCGTCCTCCCCTCAGTAGCCTCCATTGGTGTGTTTGTGCACATGTGTGTTTATCTGTGTGTGTGTGTGTGTGTGTGTGTGTGTGTGTGTGTGTGTGTGTGTGTGTGTGTGTGTGTGTGTGTGTGTGAGAGAGAGAGAGTGTGTGTGTACGTGCATGTGTGGATTGTGGTGTTAAGCATAAAAGTTGCAATTTATTATTCAATACAGCACTCTAAGGGGAGTACACAGCCCGAGACAAAAAGGAACTAAGTGAGTCTTTGTGTGTCCCACTGTGTGTGTGTTTGTGTGTGTCCCTCTCCCCTTGTGTTGTAACAAGCCTAGAGACAGAGTGGAGCTCACCCTGTCCCATAACTCTCAGTAATAAGTCTGCTACCAAGAGAAAACAAAGAAACGATCAGCTCCTAGGTGTGTGTTCCTTCACCCTCCCAGTTTAATCAACCCCTATTAATATGAACGGGACCTTCCATTTCTCATTGTGCTATCATTGTCTCTCTGCGAGCGTCTCGACACACCCATTCCTCACTCGGTTATCTCACACACACACGGACACACACACACTCACATTTTGGAGGTGTGCACAGTGGATCACCCCATTGGTTTGGACCCCGCCCCTTGCTCACTTTAAAAAAAATATTGGCATCCTCTTCCTGTTGGTGATGAGCTTGAAGGGACCAATAGTGTTGAATGCTGAACTGTAATCAATGAACAGCATTCTCACATAGGTGTTCCTATTACCCAGGTGTGTTTGGGCCATATGAATTGCGATGGAAATAGCATATTCCGTGGATCTATTGGAGGGGTAGGCAAATTGCAGTGGGTCCAGTGTGTCCGGCATTCGGGTCTTGATGTGGGCCATGACCAGCCTCTCGAAGAACTTTATGATGACTGGGTGATAGTCATTTAGGCTTGTCACCTTGGTTTTCTTGGGAACTGGGATGATGGTGGTCTCCTTGAAACAAATGTGACAGGGACAGGTTGAAGATATCCGAGAAGACGCCTACCAGCTGGTCAGTGCACACTCTTAGGACACGGTCAGGGATGCCATCTGGACCCACGGCTTTGTAAGTATTCACTCTCTTAAGAGTTTTCCTGACATCAGCCTCGGAGAGCGAATGTACCTGGTCGTCAGGATCAGCTAGCGCCCTCCTGGAAGTCTCGGTGGTGTCTGCCTCGAAGCGAGCATAGAATGCATTAAGCTGGTCTCTGAGGGAGGCTTCGGTGGGCACCACACAGCTGGATTTGCCTTTGTAGTCCAAGGATAGCCTGTAGTCCTGGCCACATGCGTCGCTAGTCTGAGTTATCAAACAGTGATTCAAATTTCAGGCTATATTGTCTTTATGCCTCCCGAATGGATTTGCGAAGCTCGTACCTGTTTGCCTTGTAAGCATCATGCGCAACCGACTCATTAAGGTTCGTTTGGCTGACATTGAATGCTGCAGTACGGGCTCTTAGCATGGCAAGGATTTCTCTGTTCATCCAGAGTTTTTAGTTGGGGTATGTCCAGATTGTTATTGTGGGTACAAAGTACAACAGAATCAACACATTTCCTGATAATTCCTGTGACTGACGTGACTGACGTGACTGACGTGACTGAAGTCTGTACAGAAGAGAAAATATTCCAAACCATGCATCCTGTTTGCAACAGATCACTAAAGTAATACTGCAAAAAATGTGTCAAAGCAATTCATATTTTGTCCTGAATACAGAGTCTTATGTTTGGGGAAAATCCAATACAACACCTTATTTTTAAGCACAGTGGTGGCTGCATCATTTTATGTGTATGTTTGTCATTGTTAAGGACTGTGGAGTTTTTCTGGATAAAAAATAAAATACTAGAGGAAAACCTGGTTAAGTCTGCTTTCCACCAGACACTGGGAGCTGAATCCACCGTTCAGCAGGACAATAACCTAAACCTAAAACAAAATAACCTAAAACAAAATAACCTAAAAAACAAATCTATACTGGAGTGGCTTGTCAAGAAGACAGTGAATGTTCCTGAGTGGCCAAGTTACAGTTTTGCCCTAAATCTACTTGAAAATCTATGGCAAGACCTGAAAATGGTTGTTTAAGGTTGTTTTTTCATACATTTGCAAACATTTAAAAAAGACACGTTTCCACTTCGTCCTTACAGGGTATTGTGTGTAGATGGGTGAGACAAAATATCCATTCAATCCATTTTGAATCCAGGTTGTAAGACAACCAATACATCAAGGGGTAGGAATACTTTCTGAAGGCACTGTATATTATTGTTTACTAGATGTTATCCTAGGACCATTGACTATTAACTATTCTGTAACCACTCACTTTTCAATCAGGGTTGATCGGAAAATGCTTTGTTCAAAAGAAGACATTGTATCATTGCATCTTTGTACTCCCTGACAAAGGGCATGCAGCCGAAACGCGCCAGAGCTTTTAAATCTTGGTTCCATTGACATACAAACAAAGGCATTTTAATTCATTATATGAAAAATGCCTTCGTCCTCCTTTCTTTTTGGTGACCAATTTACCCCTTTTACCAAAGACCACTACAAAGACCACTACAAAGACCACTACTAATGTGTCCCCTAGCTGTGCCTTCCTTCTTTTATTCCATGTCTCATGGATAACGTTGTCTCAGAATCAGATAGGAACCTTTTCACAACATTCCCTAATGGACATCAAAATACCTTATTATAACGTTATACTGTGCCCAAACCCGGGACCTGTACTGAACGTCCTCTGATGGTCCTGAAGTTAAAGTCATGTTTTAATGTTCCTAGAACGTTCTCAGAACGTCAGTGGGACCTAATGGGAATGTCCCCACATGTCCGTAGGATGTCCCCTGTTTGCTGGGCAAGCACAGCCAAACAGCTATAGCTGCTGTAATTGTTATTGTCGCATATGGATGCACAATGAATCTACTGTATCCATAAAAACACACACAGATGGTGGTCCAGGAGGAGATAGGGAGGTGATGAGTAAGAGAAAAGGTTGGAGGTGGGTGATTCATGACATGATTCAGCCTTACTTCCCCCTCTCTACTGCCCCAGATGTTATGCTAATGTGATGATGCACTCATACACACACACACGCACGTACAGGCACACACAGAAACAGACACTAATAATTCTAATGAAGGATGGGTTGTTGATGAGTATGATTGGTTAACAGACCTCGTCATGCTCTGTCACAGCGGTAGGGATGCTTGTTCTGGACTCACTGGGGATCCAGTAGTCTGAAGTGTGGCTATCTGTCCTTGTCTTGGGCTGTTAGTTCCCATCCTTTCACAGGACAGGAATTTCTGAAACAGGGTGCAACTCAAAAGCCTAAACTCACCTCTCCTTGTCTCCTTTCCTCCATTTGAACTGACTGGGCAGCCATATTGCTTAAACTTGCCTGTCAGTGCAGATGAAGGAGATGAGACAAGGAGACAAGGTCATTTTACACTATTGAGATCTACCCCTGTGCTGAGAACACTCATATGTGTAGACTCATAAGTCCATAGCTGCAGTCAGTGGCACTACAAGAAGATCATGCTGTGGAACGTGTCCCTTAAGAGCAGGGCTGGAGATAACGCCTGTAGAACGGAACATTTAATTAGCTTTGGCTTAGCTAATGACTTAGACACCTTGCAGTGATGTGACCTGCTTTTCTCTTTGACTCACACACACATACTGTATATATGCACACTGCCAGACACACACATGGGTCCCCAAACACGCAAAGGCACACACACACACACACACACACACACACACACACACACACACACACACACACACACACACACACACACACACACACACACACACACACACACACACACACACACACACACACACACACACACACATACACACACACACACACACACACACACACACTATACATTTGAGGCAAAATGGAAGGGAGATTTTCCCAACATTGCAGCTTTGGGACACCGGGAGCAGTGTAAACAACAAGACTCACCATGCAGCCACTAAGTGCTTGAACATTGTTTTTGCTGAGCTGTTGAATAAAGTAACACTCTGCTACTTCTGTGCCTGTCAACAAAACAAAGAAACTCCTCAACATTCCTCCGAGATGACACACCTATGCGAATCACACAGCTGATCAGCTCTCATATGACACACACACACGTGTAATTCCATACATTCTATTTCTACACTGTGACATCCCTTTTTACCCCCCCTCCAGTGCCTAAAGCAGTCACGTGATTGGGTTCAAAGGTCAAGTCTGTGCTCTTTTACTGTAAATCCCCAGTCGCTGGGAAGTTTGCACCGGTCAGTGGGCAGACAAGGGAGGTTGTTGGGGCTAAATGGGGAAGGGACTGGTATACATGATGACCAGAGCTATGTCTTTCTGGCTTCCTTCCTTGCGGCTTCCATTAAGAACAGAGAGCCATGGCATGCCATCATTTAGGACATTGCGCTGCCATACGTAAGTGAGCAAGTCTTTCTGGGTGAGATGAAGAAATCTCTGTGATTAGTAGATTGGCATTGTGCCCGCTAGTACACAGATAACAGACTTACAAGCCACTTACTCTTGTGTGTGTTTGTGGGTGTTAGTGTGTGTTTGTGTATGTGTGTGAGTGTGTGTGTGTGTTTGAGTGTTTGCGTGGTGTTGTATGTGTGTGTGTTTTTGTGTCGTGATTCAGTCATTTATTCTGGCATGCGATTGTTTGTGCTAAATTCTAATTAGCTAGTGAGAGTAGAGGTTATTTAGACTCTTAATACAATTAGGAAGACAGAGAATGAGAAAGAGAGATACAGAGAGAGAGAGAGAGACAGAGACAGAGAGTGAGAAAGAGAGATACAGAGAGAGAGAGAGACAGAGACAGAGAGTGAGAAAGAGAGAGAGAGAGAGAGAGAGAGAGAGAGAGAGAGAGAGAGAGAGAGAGAGAGAGAGAGAGAGAGAGAGAGAGAGAGAGAGAGAGAGAGAGAGAGAGAGAGAGAGAGAGAGAGAGACAGCAAACCCCGACAAACTCTGAAGTAACCCTGAAGTTAGGCAACACTTTTTAATGACTGTACAGTAGTCTATACTTAATAAAGCATTTATAATTGATTAGTAAATTGTTTTTTCATCACTTATTAATCATTACTTTATTCATAAGATGTTTAATATAGGTCCTTATGAGATTTTTGTGAGGCCTCATCTAAAGTGTGGGCTAATTATACTTTATAAATACTTTATTCATGTTTTGAGTGACCAGTGTAATTTTTCACAAAAAGATAGACATGCCATTGGTAGACATTCCAGCAGTACCTGATGCTCCTTTAGGTCTGAAAAGAACATATCAATGGTAAAAGAATAAGCACACAACACAGGACGTTTAAGGAAATATACAGGATATGTATACATCCATTTAATTCACAAAAACAACTGTTGCAAGGACATGTTGAAGAGTTCTAATGTGAATGTGCTGCTGATGTTGTCAACCTTGCAATATCGAATGAATCATTAATTAGTGAGGTATAGCCTGCGCTACACAAAACAGCTGGCCGGACCGCAAAGTTTTCCTCTAGCGGATTTTTCATTACTACTGATATGTGATATATAAATGTTACATGTATGATTTGCAGGTATACATATTACATGTATAACCCCTAAATGCTTCCAGTGTGTCAGTCTTTGAACTATTTTCACACATGGCTTTGCTTGGCAAAATGGATTGCTCTGAGTGACTGCAATCCACACTTTGGTTTTGGTAGAAAAGTCACTGCCAAGAAATACTAACGGACATAAAACATGATCATACACAGCATAGTAACACATCACACCATTCCAAGCATTTTACTGTTTTGGAATACAATGTTCAATATGCTTAAAGATTCTCTATTTTGTGCTTATTGTTTAACCCTTGATATGCTCCAAGAGCGTCAGGTACTGCCGGAAGTTCTACCATTGCCAACTCCATCTTTTTTTGTGAGAAATTACACTTGTCACTCAAACTATTCATGAAGTATTTATAAAGTATAAAATAGCCCACACTTTAAACGAGGCCACACAGAAAGACTTAAATAATGATTAGTAAATGGCTTTAAGGACCTACAGTATATTGAACATCTTATGAATGGAGTAATGATAAATAAATGTTGAAGAAACTATTAACTAATCCATTACAAATACTTTATTACGCGGAGTTATTATAAAGCGCTACCTGAAGTTATAATTTGAAACATAAGAAAGCCAAAGTCCTGGCTAAAACACAAGAGCCCGTCACTGATGAAATGGTCCGAGAGAGAAAGAGAAAACAGGACAGGCAATGAGCATCAGCCAACACACAAACTGATTTCTGTGATCCAGAATGTTGTGTCAGGAAATGACAGAGTTCATATCTGATGTCCTGTAAAGGAATAACGACTGATTAGAAACAAAATAGCTGCTGCGGTGAGAGATTGCATAAAACATCCTCATCTCACTGCCCCAGACTGGCCATAGATTGATGATAAGAAAAGGAATTCTGAGTAAGGAAACATTTCCCTTGAGGACTTTCACCTGAAAGAGACGAGGCCTATTCACCCTGTGTGTGTGAAATTGTGTGTGTGCACGCAAGTGTGTGCGTGTCTGTGCGTGTGCACGTATGTGTGAGTGTTCATTTCCCTGGAGGTTTTTTACCTCAAAGTGAGCAGCCCTTCTAATGCACCCTCTGTGTGTGTGTGTGTGTGTGTGTGTGTGTGTGTGTGTGTGTGTGTGTGTGTGTGTGTGTGTGTGTGTGTGTGCGTGTGCGTGCATGTGCGTGTGCTCATTTCCTTGTGGAATTAAAGAGAAAAGGAATTAATTCAATCCTCTCTCTCGTTAGACAGGTGAAAACTGGGAATTTAAAACAGTGACTGACTAACTGAGGAGAGGGGGAAGAGAGGAGTGTATGTGAAAGGTTGAAAGAGAGAGTGGCGATAGTGATGGATAGAGAGTGGCTGATGAAAGTACATACAGAGAGAAAGGGAGGGACACGGAGAGGAAGAACATTACAATGAAGAAGAGAGAGAGACAAATAGAAAGAGATAGACAAATAGAGAGAGAGAGAGAGAGAGATAGCCAGAGAGAGAAGGGTGACGAGGAAGCGAGAGATAGATAAATAGAGTGAGAGAGAGTAATGACAGGGGAAGGTCAACTCCATTCCAGACAGAGCCAATCTAATGGATGCAAAACAGCTTGTATATCATTCCTCATACTATAGGAGAGCAGAGAGTAGGGCGTGGGTGGGTGGGTGGGTGGGGGTGGGGCTGGTCTAACTCAAGGTGTCATAAAAATATTTTCACATGACTCTCCCCTTCTACTGTAAAATAAATTGCACACCCCTCTTCATATAATTACCCCAAAATAATGTTTACGGCCACAAATAACAATAAATGTAGCGACCCTGTGTTTATAAACGTGGCCACTTTCAGAATGCTTTTGTGGCACAGTTGAAAGTGGCGTATATTCATGTATGCGAAGGCAAGCCAGGCTGCCCCAAAAAAATTTACCACTAAAATGTTTTGAAATAAATAAAATAATTGATCTTTCATCTCTCTGTGTTTCATAATTTTCCTTCAATTCGCAGGTGCTGAATATATCTCACAAGAGAAAGCATCCGAGACAGCGCACCTCTGTCTCTCTATGTGTAGGCCGTCTATCTGATACTGTCTGATCCAAACGAGTATGACATTGTTGCCGCCCGTAGCATTGAAGGCAAGGGAAGCAAGCGAGCATCTGGCCTCCCTTGACAAAAACAGTATAAAAAATGTGCCAATCAGCACTGAGCTAAACTTAGCGAGCTCAACTGTGAATGGTGTCAGGGAAGCCAGCTTGGATCTGGCATCACTCCTATCAAATCCCATTGAGAGTATATGTCATAGCCAGCTAAGTAAAATTGTCCCTTTCCTAAATTAGCCATGGATGGAGATAGGGGTTTGGACTTGTGGTTTTACTTAATTCTCCGTACTGGCCAACGATTACAACGGCGATTCTGATCCAACCATTAATTCATACATTGTTGTGCCCCTGGCCTGAGAGGATGGAAGATCAATATGTAGCTAGATGGTGAAGGCTAATGTTGGTGAACCTACCAGGTTTTAACCTAACTTACTAGGTTCTAACCTAACCTACTAATGTTGATGAACCTACAATGAACCTACCAGGTACAACCCCTCATCCGTAAACACAGGCACCCTCTTAGATATCATCCTAACCAACCTGCCCTCCAAATACACCTCTGCTGTCTTCAACCAGGATCTCAGCGATCACTGCCTCATTGCCTGCGTCCGTAACGGGTCTGCGGTCAAACGACCACCCCTCATCACTGTCAAACGCTCCCTAAAACACTTCAGCGAGCAGGCCTTTCTAATCGACCTGGCCGGGATATCCAGGAAGGACATTGACCTTATTCCGTCAGTAGAGGATGCCTGGTTATTCTTTAAAAGTGCTTTCCTCACCATCTTAAATAAGCATGCCCCATTCAAAAAGTGTAGAACCAGGAACAGATATAGCCCCTGGTTCACTCCAGACCTGACTGCCCTTGACCAGCACAAAAACATCCTGTGGCGTACTGCATTAGCATCGAATAGCCCCCGCAATATTCAACTTTTCAGGGAAGTTAGGAACTAATATACACAGGCAGTTAGCAAAGCAAAGGCTAGCTTTTTCAAACAGAAATTAGCATCCTGTAGCACAAACTCCAAAAAGTTCTGGGACACTGTAAAGTCCATGGAGAATAAGAGCATCTCCTCCCAGCTGCCCACTGCACTGAGGCTAGGAAACACTGTCACCACCGATAAATACGTGAAAATTGAGACTTTCAATAAGCATTTTTCTACGGCTGGCCATGCTTTCCACCTTTTCACCATGCTTTCCTACCCCGGTCAACAGCCCTGCACCCCCCACAGCAACTTGTCCAAGCCTCCCCCATTTCTCCTTCACCCAAATTCAGATAGCTGATGTTTTGAAAGAGCTGCAAAATCTGGACCCCTACAAATCAGCCGGGCTAGACAATCTGGACCCTCTTTTTCTAAAATGATCCGCAGAAATTGTTGCAATCTCTATTACTAGCCTGTTCAACCTCTCTTTTGTATCGTCTGATATCCCCAAAGATTGGAAAGCTGCCGTGGTCATCCCCCTCTTCGAAAACCAACTTAACAAACAGATCACCGACCATTTTGAATCTCACTGTACCTTCCCCGCCATACAATCTGGTTTCCGAGCTGGTCATGGGTGCACCTCAGCCACGCTCAAGGTCCTAAACGTTATCATAACCTCCATCGATAAGAGAAAATACTGTGCAGCTATATTCATCGACCTGGCCAAGGCTTTCGACTCTGTCAATCACCACATTCTTATTGGCAGACTCAACAGCCTTGCTTTCTCAAATGACTGCCTCGCCTGGTTCACCAACTACTTTTCAGACAGAGTTCAGTGTGTCAAATCGGAGGGCCTGTAGTCCGGACCTCTTGCAGTCTCTATGGGGGTGCCACAGGGTTCAATCCTCGGGCCGACTCTTTTCTCTGTATACATCAATGATGTTGCTCTTGCTGCTGGTGACTCTTTGATCCACCTCTACGCAGACGACACCATTCTGAATACTTCTGGCCCTTCTTTGGACACTGTGTTAACTAACCTCCAGACGAGCTTCAATGCCATACAACACTCCTTCCGTGGCCTCCAACTGCTTTTAAATACTAGTAAAACTAAATGCATGCTCTTCAACCGATCGCTGCCCGCACCTGCCCGCCCAGCATCACTACTCTGGACGGTTCTGACTTAGAATATGTGGACAATTACAAATACCTAGCTGTCTGGATAGACAGTAAACTCTCCTTCCAGACTCACATTAAGCATCTCCAATCCAAAACTAAATCTAGAATCAGCTTCCTATTTCGCAAAAAAGCATCCCTACTCATGCTACCAAACATACCCTCGTAAAACTGACTATCCTTCCGATCCTTGACTTCGGCAATGTCATTTACAAAATAGCCTCCAACACTCTACTCAGCAAATTGGATGCAGTCTATCACAGTGCCATCCATTTTGTCACCAAAGCCCCAAATACTACCCACCATTGCGACCTGTATGCTCTCGCTGGCTGGCCCTCGCTTCATAGTCATCGGAAAACCCACTGGCCCCAGGTCATCTATAAGTCTTTGCTAGGTAAAGCCCCGCCTTTTCTCAGCTCCCTGGTCACCATAGTGGCACCCACCCGTAGCACGCGCTCCAGCAGGTATATTTCACTGGTCACCACCAAAGCCATTTCTTCCTTCAGCCTCCTTTCCTTCCAGTTCTCTGCTGCCAATGACTGGAACGAACTGCAAAAATCACTGAAGTTGGAGACTCATATCTCCAAGCACCAGCTGTCAGAACAGCTCATAGATCACTTCACCTGTACATAGCCCACCTGTAATTAGCAAATCCAACTACATCATCCCCATACAGTTATCTATTTTATTTATTTTGCTCCTTTGCACCCCAGTATCTCTACTTGTACACTCATCTTCTGCACATCTACCATTCCAGTGTTTAATTGCTAAATTGTAATTATTTAGCCACTATGGCCTATCTATTGCCTTACCTCCGTTATCCTACCTCATTTGCACCCACCGTTTATAGACTTTTTCTATTGTATTATTGACTGTATGTTTGTTTATTCAATGTGTAACTCTGTGTTGTTGTTTGTGTTGCACTGCTTTGCTTTATCTTGGCCAGGTCGCAGTTGTAAATGAGAACTTGTTCTCAACTGGCCTACCTGGTTAATAAAGGTGAAATACATTTTTTCAAAATTAAATAAAAAATGTTAACTAGCTAACGTTGCCCTTGAAGAGAACTTAGGCTAGCGAGAAAGCATTTTAGCCAGGTAGCCTAGGACCCTTTGATCGTTGGATCATTTTCTAGGGGCTTTACTGGCATGGGAAACATATGTTAACATTGCCAATGCAAGTGAAGTAGATAATATACAAAAGTGAAATAAACAATAAAATGAACAGTAAACATTACAATCATTGAAGTTCCAAAAGAATAAAGGCATTACAAATGTCCTATTATGTATATATACAGTGTTGTAAAGATGTGCAAATGGCTAAAGTACACAAGGGAAAATAAATAAACATAAATATAGGTTGTTTTTACAATGGTGTTTTTTCTTCACTGGTTGCCCTTTTCTTGTGGCAACAGGTCACAAATCTTGCTGCTGTGATGGCACAGTCTGGTATTTCACCCAGTAGATATGGGAGTTAAACAAAATCGGGTTTGTTTTCAAATTCTTTGTGGATCTGTGTAATCTGAGGGAAATATGTGTCTCTAATATGGTCATACATTTGGCAGGAGGTAAGGAAGTGCAGCTCAGTCTCCACCTCATTTTGTGGGCAGTGTGCACATAGCCTGTCTTCTCTTGAGAGCCAGGTCTGCCTACGGCGGCCTTTCTCAATAGCAAGGCTATGCTCACTGAGTCTGTACATAGTCAAAGCTTTCCTTAAAGGTTAAGTTTGGGTCAGTCACAGTGGTCAGGTATTCTGCCACTGTGTACTCTCTGTTTAGGGTCAAATAGCATTCTAGTTATGTCTGTTTTTTGTTAATTCTTTCCTATGAGTCAAGTATTTATCTTTTTGTTTTCTCATGATTTGGTTGGGTCTCGTTGTGTTGTTGATAAATCCTTCTCGCTTCTACACTCTCCTCCTCTCACCTTTTCCCTTTGCTTGTGGACTTCAGTGCACAGCACATCAGCTGTCTGTGACCAGGCAGAAATAACTTCCCAAGCCAAACCTTCATATCATAACCGCTTAACGATACACACAGCCTACGTCGTTGTCACCATATTAGTATGGCCCCGGTGGCAATACATTTATAAAACCAAAAGCTTACCTTGACTTGTAAGAGTTCCAGTGTTGAACAGCCATAGCCAGCTAGGTAATATAGCATCCCTCTTTGTTTGAGCCGGGGGTTTGAGTAGGCTAAACCAGCTAGCTGCATTTGCTAGCTAAGTAAGTGGAAATTAAAATGGAAAGAAATAAGAAGCATAGCTGGCTCTCTCTCTCTTTTCAACTATTGTCTTTTTTCTGTTTGAGTCAACTCCTCACCACATTTTATGCACTGCAGTGCTAGCTAGCTGTAGCTTATTCTTTCAGTACTAGAGTCATTCTCTGATCCTTTGATTGGGTGGACAACATGTCAGTTAATGCTGTAAGAGCTCTGATAGGTTGGAGAACGTCCTCCAGAAGTGCTAATTACTGTGTAAGTCTATGGAAGTGGGTGAGAACCACAAGCCTCCAGAGGAGGATGGAAACTAGCTGTCCTCCGGCTACACCATGGTGCTACCCTACAGAGTGCTGTTGAGGCTACTGTAGAGCTTAATTGAAAATGTATTTAATAAATTATTTGGGAGCATGTGAATATATTTAGTATAGTTTTATCTAAAATGGATAGATTCTTTAATGTTTCACTGTCCATTCACCCCACGGTCCCGTGTGGCTCAGTTGGTAGAGCATGGCGCTTGCAACGCCAGGGTTGTGGGTTCATTTCCCATGGGGGGACCAGGGTTCAATTCCCACGGGGGGACCAGGATGAATATGTATGAACTTTCCAATTTGTAAGTTGCTCTGGATAAGAGTGTCTGCTAAATGACTTAAATGTACTGTTATTATTCTTTATGAAGGGCCTCCCGGGTGGCGCAGTGGTCTAGGGCACTGCATCGCAGTGCTATCTGCGCCACCAGAGTCTCTGGGTTCACGCCCAGGCTCTGTCGCAACCGGGAGGTCCACGGGGCGACGCACAATTGGCATAGCGTCGTTAGGGAGGGTTTGGCCAGTAGGGATATCCTTGTCTCAGTATGTAAATGTATGCACTCTACTGTAAGTCGCTCTGGATAAGAGCGTCTGCTAAATGACTAAAATGTAAATGTATGAAATTCACTGAGGAGGATGGTCCTCCCCTTCCCTCCTCTGAGGAGCCTCCACTGATATACACAGTACAAATATTTTTTTTAAGTGACCGGGATTGCACAATAAAGTCAGGGAACTATTTATATTGTGGTCCCTATTTTCTACATAAATACATATACAATTACATAGATAACAGACACATTACAGAGATACAGACCCAAAAAATTATGACCTCCAGATGAGTATGAGAGGGGAGTTTAAGTACAATTCTTCCAAGCTTGTTTTGGTTGGTCTGTAGCTTATTCTTTTGATGTTTGGGGCTGCTGGTGAACCATGATGTGCAGGCATAATAAAAGTGACAATAGACTAGCACAGTCTTTAGGGTGCATGTAGCTAGAAAATAACTTTTGCGATTACATTTCTATGTAGGCTACCGAAAACAAAAATAAAAGTTAAATGGATTTCCATTGCAACTCTAGGCCTACTGATGGTTTTGTCACAGAAAATGCTGCATAGGTACAGGCATGTGCCCACTCCGAAATTGGCACATGCCGTCTAGCCGACAGCTGTCAGATATTGCAGCATACATGAGATAATTTAGGACAAAAGTGTGAGATTATGTACTTCACTCGCATAAAAAAGTTTGTCTGGAAACCTGATTCATTTCAAGCCACTTTGAGGACGCTGGAATTTTATTTTGGATGAACATGACTACAGGAGACTTTTGAAGTCGCCTCATCAGATTCAAACATTGTGACTGTGTCACATCCTGACCTTAGTTCCTTTTTTGTGTCTCTATTTTAGTTAAGTCAGGGCGTGAGTTGGGGTGGGCAGTCTATGTTCTTTTTCTATGTTGTTGTATTTCTATGTGTTTGGCCTGGTGTGGTTCCCAATCAGAGGCAGCTGTCTATCGTTGTCTCTGATTGGGAGCCATATTTAGGTAGCCTGTTTTTCATTGTGTGTTGTGGGTGATTGTTTTCTGTCTTAGTATTAGTTTCCAGACGGAACTGTTTCGGTTGTTCTTTTTTGTTAATTTTGCATTTTAGTGTTCAGTGCATTTTAATAAAATGACGAACACTTACCACTCTGCACATTGGTCCGATCCTTGCTACTCCTCATCCGACGAAGAGGAGATCCGTTACAGACTGGTTGTGTTTATGCCACATTTAAAAGGTGACACATTTTAAAACTTAAATGATAAATGTTTAGGTTATAATGAAGCGTTAGGTTGTAATTGCGTGAGGAATAGCTGCTCGGATTGTTGAGGAGTCAGAGTGCTCGTTAAGCTTTCCTGAATAACTGGGCCTGCCGGGAGCATACTGTACAGTGCATTCGTAAAAGTAGACCCCGTCACTTTTTCCACATTTTGTTACGTTGCAGCCTTATTCTAAAATTGATCAATTAAAAACACATCTACATCAATCTACACACAATACCCCATAATGACAAAGCAAAAACAGGTTTTTAGATGTTTGTAAATGTTTGTAAAAACAGAAAAAGCTTATTTACATAAGTATTCAGACCCTTTGCTATGAGACTCAGAATTGAGCTCAGGTGCATCCTGTTTCCATTGATCATTCTTGAGATATTTCAACAACTTGATTGGAGTCCACCCGTGGTAAATTCAATTGATTGGACATGATTTGGAAATGCACACACCTGTCTATATAAGGTCCCACAGTTGGCCGTGCATGTCAGGTCAAAGGAATTGTCCATAGAGCTCCAAGACAGGATTGTGCGAAGGCACAGATCTGGGGAAGGGTACCAAAACCTTTCTGCAGCATTGAAGGTCCCCAAGAACACAGTGGCCCCCATCATTCTTAAATAGAAGAAGTTTGTAACCACCAAGACTCTTCCTAGAACTGGCCCCTTGGCCAAACTGAGCAATCAGGGGTGAAGGGCCTGAGTCATGGAGGTGACCAAAAACCCGATGGTCACTCTGACAGAGCTCCAGAGTTCCTCTGTGGAGATGGAAGAACCTTCCAGAAGGACAACCATCTCTGCAGCACTCTACCAATTAGGCCTTTATGGTAGAGTGGTCAGACAAAAGCCACTCCTCAGTAAAAGGCACATGACAGCCCGCTTGGAGTTTGTCAAAAGGCACCTAAAGATCTCCCAGACCATGAGAAACAAGATTCTCTGGTCTGATGAAACCAAGATAGAACTCTTTGACCTGAATGCAAAGTGTCAGGTCTGGAGGAAACCAGGCACAGCTCATCCCCTGGCCAATACCATCCCTATGGTAAAACATGGGGGCGGCAGGTAGCATTGAGCCAGTAACCGAAAGGTTGCTGGATTGAACCCCTGAGCTGACAAGGTAAAAATCTTTCGTTCTGCCCCTGAACAAGGCAGTTAACCCACTGTTCCCCGGTAGGCCGTCATTGTAAATAAGAATTTGTTCTTAACTGACTTGCCAAGTTAAATAAAGGTTAAACAAAACATTTAAAAACGTAAATGCTGCGGGGATGTTTTTCAGTGGCAGGGACTGGGAGACTAGTCGGGATCGAGGGAAAGATGGACAGACGCAGGTCGCCTTATTGTTCCTAGAATTTCTAACCAAACAGCTGAAGGCAGGGCTTTCTCCTATATAAATCATTTTTTATAGATTGGTCTGCCTATCCATGTGAGAGATGCTGTCTCGGTCTCGACCTTTAAGTCTTTACTGAAGACTCATCTCTTCAGTAGGTCCTATGATTGATTGTAGTCTGGCCCAGGTGTGCGAAGGTGAACGGCAAGGCACTGGAGCGACGAACCGCCCTTGCTGTCTCTGCCTGGCCGGCTCCCCTCTCTCCACTGGGATTCTCGGTCTCTGACCCTATTACGGGGAATGAGTCACTGGCTTACTAGTGCTCTTCCATGCCATCCCTAGGAGCGGTGTGTCACTTGAGTGGGTTGAGTCACAGATGTCATCTTCCTGTCTGGTTTTGCACCCATCGGGCTCGTGCGGTGGAGGATATATTTGTGGACTATACTCAGCCTTGTCTCAGGGTAGTAAGTTGATGGTCTGTTTATATCCCTCTAGTGGTGTGGGGGATGTGCTTTGGCAAAGTGGGTGGGGTCATATCCTGCCTGGTTGGCACTGTCCTGGGATATAGTCGGACGGGGCCAGCCTCCAGTATCTATGATGGCGTAGTTTATGTGCCGGGGGGCTAGGGTCAGTCTGTTATATCTGGTGTAATTCTCCTGTCTTATCTGTTGTCCTGTGTGAATTTAAGTATGCTACCTCTAATTCTCTCTCTCTCCCTTTCTCCCTTCACTCCCAGAGGACCTGAGCCCTAGGACCTGAGCCCTAGTACTACCTGGCCTGATGACTCCTGGCTGTCCCCAGTCCACCTGGTCATGCTGCCGCTCCAGTTTAAACTGTTCTATGGAATCCTGACCTGTTTACCGGACGTGTTACCTTGTTCCGGACCTGCTGTTTAGACTCTCTCTCTCTCTACCGCACCTGCTGTCTCGACCTCTGAATGCTTGGCTATGAAAAGACAACTGACATTTACTCCTGAGATACTGACCTGTTGTACCCACTACAACCACTGTGCTTATTATTTGACCCTGCTGGTCATCCATGAACGTTTTAACATCTTGAAGAACAATCTGGCCTTCATGGCCATGTACTCTAAAAATCTCCACCCGCCACAGCAAGAAGAGGACTGACCACAACACAGAGCCTGGTTCCTTTCTAGGTTTCTTCATAGGTTGCTGCATTTCTAGGGAGTTTTTCCATGCCACCATGCTTCTACATCTGCATCTTTTATATCACTTTATGACATCTTCGGATGTAAAAAGGGCTTTATAAATACATTTGACTGAATGGAGCAAAGTACAGAGGCATGCTTGATGAAAACCTGCTCCAGAGCGCTCAGGACCTCAGACTGGGTCGAAGGTCCACCTTGCAACAGGACAATGGACCTCAGCACACAGCCAAGACAAAGCAGGAGTGGCTTTGGGACAAGTCTCTGAATGGCCTTGAGTGGCCCAGCCAGAGTTGGGCCCGGAATTGAACCCGATCGAACATCTCTGGAGAGACCAAGCTTCATGCTTCATACCCAAGAAGACAAAGTACTGAGTAAAGGGTCTGAATACTCTACAAGGTGTTGAAAGCGTTCCACAGTCAATGCTTCTCACAGTTGTGTCAAGTTGGCTGGATGTCCTTTGGGTGGTGGACCATTCTTGGGTCCCCATTGTAAGGCTGGAGCTGAATGCACCATGTGAATGTTCTTCACAATGCATCTGACAGTATATTGCTGTTCAGTTGTTGATAAAATGGCTACTGTGGATCAAAACTATTTGACAGGGAGCTAAGCGCCGTGGTTTGAGATGCACAGTCAATTTCAGTATGCAAGTGATATAGATAGGTATGTTTACGTGGATGGGATACTTGGCGCGGTATGTAAGCAGTGTAGCCAATGGGATGTTAGACACAGTGTGTAATCACGGCTCTACCAGTAGGTACTGTATGTGTACGTGGAGGGGATGCTCAGACCAAAGAGAGGTATTTGTATGTGGATCAGCAGTAGAGTGCGCTGTGCACATGGATGGATGGGTTGTGTGCAGTGTGTAAGCTCTATTAGTAGGTACGTGTACGTGGATGGGATGTCGACTGCTCTGTATAATTGCACTGCTCCATGGGTAATGATGACCCTGTTGAACTGTGTGCTGATTGGCTCCCTGGCTCCCACGCTGTAAAGGCTCAACCAATAGGAACTGTCGCTAGGGTTTCAGAGCTAAGTGTAAGAGAGAGAGAGAGAGAGAGAGAGAGACTGACTGCCTGAATCTCCATCACACCAGGTTCACACACAAACATGCACAGTTGTGGAGATTCTGTAAACAAGGACCTTGGCAAACACAGCACAGCAAGGCGACAACATAGCGAGGGGGGTTCAGGGACAGGCAAGGAAAAGAAGACAGAAGAGATTGAATGATATGGAAAAAAAAGAGGAGAGTGCGCAGAGGTGGGAAAAGAAGGGAAGAGATGTGGGAAAAGAGGAGAGGAAGCTTGAGGCTACAGTGTCTTCTACTCTGTGCTTTCTACTGGGGTTATTGAGAGGTCAGAGATGGTTTGCTGAATGAGAGCAGACTGGTGAAATAGTGGAGACATTCTGGGGACACAGCATTGCTGCCAACCCTTACGGAAAAGTGTTCCAAAAATAAGTTTTCATGTGATCACATGATTTCATGTGAAGTTAATCCAATAACGTGTGACAGTATGTAAAGCAACATGTGATAACATGAAACACGTGGTCCTGTGTGGCTCAGTTGGTAGAGCATGGTGTTTGCAACGCCAGGGTTGTGGGTTCATTCCCCACAGGGGGACCAGGATGAATATGTATGAACTTTCCAATTTGTAAGTTGCTCTGGATAAGAGCGTCTGTTAAATGTAAACTACACGTGAAAACACTTGAACTATTCCAAAAACATGATATAATGTTATATTCCACAAATCATGTGAAATTCTTTTTCTGTAAGGGAATCCTCATTACATTCTCCACCCCTGTTACACACACACGCACACGCACACGCTCACACTCACACTCACTCACTCACTCACTAACCAGTTGAGTTTTGATCAGATTGCCTGCGGGTCCCTCGTTAGCACCGAAAAGTGGATGTGATATCCAACCTCAGTTAGGGCTGAGGCTCGAAGGCTCCAGAGCTTCGGCAGGCAGCCCAGGGGAGATAGTGCTGTGGTCAGAGTGTGCTTATTACCCTCCACACATCTTGAGGGGAGCTCAGGGACCTGGCCCGAGCAGACACACAGACACTGAGAGATGAGGCCTCTCTCCAGGGGATAATCTGTTGACAGACAAGTCTCAGGCTGGAGTTCATGCTTGCCCTTTCTCTCTTCCACTCACTCACCCGCTCTTTTCTCCTATCCACATGTCCTCCTCTGTCTCTCTCGTTCACTCTCGCTTTTACACTCATTACTTTACTCTCTCGTTCTCTCTCTCTCTCTCTCTCGCTCTCTCTCTCGCTTACACACACTCCTCTCTGCCAGAGAGGTCACAGCTGATGTCCCAATGATGTCCAAGTGGACCGAGAATAATCAGTCTGTGTGCGCACAGCTGCTTGTGTGCACATGTGCTTGTGTGTGTGTGTGTGTAATCTCCCCATGCCTTCTGTGAACAGGGGTATCAGATTCACCGGCGGCCTGTCATGAGGGGATTTAAAATTATGACCAGGACAACAGGCATTCCTCCGCCCCTCCCTCTTTCCACCCATCCTCTCCACTCCCTTCCACTTAACTTTACAGATCTGTCTTCCAGCAATGAGTAGCAGAATAACCGATGGATTTTGCGAATGCGCAACACCCGTTGAATATGACTGGTCTGTCAGAAAAATAACGTAATTCAATTGTTGCCAGCAGCACAGTTACAGTCTCACCAATGTTCTAGATAACATGAAAGCCTAACCAGCTCTGCTAGGGTGAGAAAAATGGCTAGAGTGAGGTGTTTTCTCATTTATGTCTGGAAGTAGCTAGCAAGCTAGCCAACTTTAGCCAGTTACCTTGGGTGCTTGACTGCTGTTGTGAGGTCTGAACGCTCGGTTCAACCCTACACCTCGTCCAGTGTGCGCTCTGAATGCTCCGAGCGAAACGCTCTGAATTTACGAACGGATAATATGATAACGCTATGAATTTATGATTACCCAGAGCACACTCTGAGCGCACTCTGGCACTCCAGAGTGAATTTACGAACGCACCCATAATGACAGCAGTCATATTCGCCTGTGTTTGCGATGTCATATGGCCATTAGGTGGGTGTTTGTGTTGTCATATTGGCCAAATAGAACTTGGCCCGTGATATTTTTTGGGGGTCCTAACGGCCATTTAAAATGAGAACTCTGATTGTGACGTCATAATGGACATTTGAGATTAGAACTCGGGTTGTGTTTGTGATGTCATAAGAGCAGAACTTTGTGTTTATGACATATAACAGTCATTTACATTCATAACAGGGTGTGCTTGTAATATTATAATGGCCATTGGAGATCCGGCACGGAAACAACACCTGTCACTCATGAGTTTCTTCACATCATGTCCTAGAAACTCAAGATTCTTAAAGACTTCTAAAACAGAATAAACTAAGCGTTTCTAAATCAGATGAAAGGCTTTTGGTTTTGGGAGAACACTGATAAATAATAGAAGAACGCTTTTTTGGGTAAATAATGGTGAGGTGCTTTTTTGCGTCTACCCATAAACTATTCAGATAGCATAAAATAACCACAAACAGATGCCCTAAGACGTTATACAGAGACGTTATACACAGACGTTATACACAGGACAATAAATATGCAGTACTGCAGAGGCCACATGTGCACACACAGAGGGAGGCACGTACACACATACTGTAGATATATTGATGCACCACAGGCATATGCACACAAAGAAATAGCTGATTTTATCCGAGTATCTCAACCAATCCCGTACCTCCCCATCTGCTTAGTATGCGCTGCACTTTATCCGAGGACGGATAAAAGTAAAAAAAAATCTGTTCTGTTCTTCCAACAGCGGGACAAACGAAGTGGGGGTGGGAGGATAGAGGGAAAGAGAAAAAGAAGGGAGCGAAAAGAGCTTGAGGAAAGATGATGACAGCTCCCAGTGTTGAAAATAGTTTCAAGTTTCAAGTTCTATTAGTCGTATGTACCCTGAATAGCGACGTTCCAAAACACTTTTTTTTTTGTGATCCTAATTTTGCCCGGAACACATTAATTATTAATTCTGGACCAATGACACGCGGAGAGAGAGACAAAGAGTCAAAGCTCTATTCTGATTCACATAATAAATTCATGAATCAATGTTAAAATAAGGAGGAGGAGAGAAGGAGAGGGAGAGAGGTGACGAGAGAGCCAAGGAATCAGAGGCCTCATGAGCTTCGAAGGGGGAGAGAAAAGGGAAATAGAAAGTGGAGAGAAGGTTAAGAATTTGTTCTTAAGTGACTTGCCTAGTTAAATTAAGGTTAAAACAAATACAAGAGGCACAGAGAAACAGAACAGCACACAAAAGCCAGGAAACGGACAGACTGCAGACAGGCTGAGATGAAGAGAGAGCTGTGTAGAAACAAATGAAAAGAGAGAGGGTGAATTGATCTTGTGTACAAACGTAGATCTTGGTCAACACAGATAAAGTACGGAGGCTAAATGAGATGTGGGAGTACAGGAAGAATGAAAAAGAACCCATTTCTTTTGTTTTAAGGGAGGTGTTTGTGAGTGTAGACTGGGGTGAAAATCCAAGGTGAAATACTGAAAAGAGAGACCTGTATAAGAGAGATGTAGCAACCAATATATACTTCTAAAAGCACAACATGTAGACACAAAGCAGACATTTTTATCTATATCAAATGTTAAAAGAGAATTTAGCTTTTTCCTTTACAGCCGAATCATTATTTGTATGTAACTGGAAAGGGAAAGGGGGACACCTAGTCAGTTGTACAACTGAATGTGTCTTTCGCATTTAACCCCTCGTGTTATAGAAGGGTCCAGACACGATTTCACTTATTCTTGAGACACTTACCCCAACCAGCAAGTCATTTTCGGATCCTCATTGTGCAGTACAGAAGAAGCATTTTCAAGAAAAAAAATATGAACAAATACTCCAAAAACACCAAAATACTTCCTTTTAGAAATGGAAAAGCTCTCAACATAGTGATACAGATGGTGTAACACACAAAATTGAACATTTTCCGCAAAGTTCTATTCCATTTTGTTGTGACTCAAACAAACCTCTGCGTCCATTCTAGCAGCAGGCTTCACAGAGAATGGAACAACTGAATAGGGGAAACAGCTCTAGTTGCACAATATGGAATATAACATTGTGGATAAAGTTCAGACTGACAATTGCATGTGTACAATATCTAAAGACCTGCATTACTATACTGAGAGCTTTTTGTTTCTAAAAAGAACCTACTTGGGTGTTTGTGGAGCATTTGTTCATGTTTTCGCAGAGCCCCAGTACTGCACAAGGTCCTGTGAGGTAAAAAGGTCCTGTGAGGTCCTGATAGAGAGAGAAAAAGAGAGAGAAAAAGGGAGCGAGCGAGAAATTATAAAGACAGCGAGAGAGGATATAGAGGCAGAAGAGGATGGAGATACAGAGAGAGAGAGATAGAGAGAGGAGGACAGAGACAGAGAGAAGGATAGAGACAGAGAGAGAGGAGGCATCTTGCCGCGGGTCATTTTACTCTCTGTGCTAATCATTGTCACCCAAACAAGCCAGAAGGACAGAGAGTGTCAAGGGATTTACAATGCCACACACACACACACACACACACACACACACACACACACACACACACACACACACACACACACACACACACACACACACACACACACACACACACACAGTCACGCAATGCCAAAATACAGTATAGCATGCTATTCTTAACTCTCGTACACATGTACACAGACAGTACACATACGTACAAACACACACATGCACGCACGCACACACATGCTCTCTCCTTTCTTTCTCTCTCTGACAGAAATACTGAGATACTGTAGCAGC
Organism: Salvelinus fontinalis; assembly: GCF_029448725.1. Taxonomy (NCBI): domain Eukaryota; kingdom Metazoa; phylum Chordata; class Actinopteri; order Salmoniformes; family Salmonidae; genus Salvelinus; species Salvelinus fontinalis. Next base: position 40,467,554 of record NC_074690.1, read on the forward strand.
ATGCACAAGCAATAGCCTAAAAGAAAATGCCACTTTCATCTCCACACTACTCCACAATCCACTTAAAGGCCAGCAAGAAAAACGTAAGGAAAACATTGAGTTGACTGTGCAATGCAGTGTATGATTCGACACAGTTTTATTTCATAGTAAGTGGAGCAGCTAGGCAAAGCCAAAGCATGAGTGTGTGTGTGTGTGTGTGTGTGTGTGTGTGTGTGTGTGTGTGTGTGTGTGTGTGTGTGTGTGTGTGTGTGTGTGTGTGTGTGTGTGTGGCTCATAACAATGGCTGGAATGAAGAGAATGTAATGGCATGGAAACCATGTGTCTGATGTTGTTGACACCTTTCCCCGGATTCCGCTCCAGTCATTACCATGTGCCCGTCCTCCCCAATTAAGGTGCCACCAACCCCCTGTGGTGAGCACGTCCGTGTGTGCGTGTTTGTGTGTAACTTGCACTTTAGTATCATATATAGTCACAGCGTATGTGACAAAGAAAAAGGACACTGTGACCGCTGTATGCCTCCGGTCCCTGAGGAGTATGATGTCTGTGTGTGTGTGTGTGTGTGTGTGTGTGTGTGTGTATTGTATATTCACATTGGTGAACTGCCTTCAGGCTTTCGCACGGCCTGTTTGTGTTGCAGTGAGGCAGAACTAACGTCTGAAGCACTGCGCCCTCACATCATTGTGTGTGTGTGTGCGTGCACGCATGTGGATGTGCGTGTGTTTGCATCTACAGTGGAGGCTATATCAGCTGCGGCGTCAAAGAATACTACGAAGCACTTATCTACAAAACCACCCAGTCTTAAAGCACCCTATTCCCTACAAAGTGCACTGCTTTTGACCAGAGCCCACTACATAGGGTATAGGGTGTCATTGGGTGCCATCCAACCTGGAATACCTGATGGTAAAATGCTGACCCTTCTATCTCCCGATAGTCGTGACAATAACAGATGAAAACTCTGTCTACATCTCAAGCCAACATCTCACTGGCACTCAATGATCTGTACGAGGCTCTAAACAAGCAGGAAACTGCACACCCAGAGGCTGCACTTATTGTTGCCGGGGATTTTAACTCTGCATTACTAAGGGCCCTCAAGGCCCTCCCCCTTACCCCCCTTTGGCAAATCAGATCATAACGCTATACTCCTACTTCCTGTATACATGCAAAAGCTCAGGCAGGAAGGGCCTGTGACACGCTCAATAGAGAAATAGTCAGATAAAGTGGAGGTTACGCTACAAGACTGCTCTGTTGGCACGGACTGGAATATGTTCTGGGACTCTGCCGATGGCTTTGACGAGTTTTTGACTTCTGTCACCGTCAACATAAGAAAGTGCATCGATGACGTTGTCCCCACAATGAAAGTTTACTGCTTTCCCAACCAAAAGCCCCGGATGAACAATGAGATACGGACAGAGACACAACTTCTAAAATCTTACATTACACAATGATTCTGTAGTTGATCCTGCCCTGCGTTTCTCGATTATCGTTGGAAAAAAATGCAGACGTACAAACAGTGAGTTGCTTTATTAGTGTGCACATTATTATGTGCAGAAACACCACAAAAGATACGAAGGCGCAGAATATGGATTTAATATGAAATTATCTTTTTGGTTTCTGTCAAGGTAGCACAAAGATGTAATATTGGTGGAGTTAGTTTTTAGCCCCGGTTCCCTGTGTGAGTGGAGATTTGACCAAAGGAATGATCTAGAATAAGCAAACTCCGCTCATCTGGGGCATTGGGCCATGTAAAACAATCTTGCCCATTTAAAAGGCAGCCACGTTCTCTCCACAGCTCCTCTACTCTGTCTTCCATCACTTCGGTCCACACAATGCGTGTTGCTTTCTTCTTCGCCATCATTGTTTTGGTCTCACATGCTGAGTGCTCATTGGCTAGTGGCAGCAGTCCTTGCCCAATCACGTCGTGGCACTGCTCATACTACATTATCGGGACATCCAACAGGGGTCTGGAGAACGGAAAAGCCATCATCGGTGCGTCCTTGACCTGCTCAAACTATGCGAGTCCCGATGTACTGATCCTAGCCCAAGTTCATAGGATTTCACCCCATCATGAAAATGTGTCTGGAATGGCAAAAACATGGTGAATTCGAGGCAAAATCATGAAGTGTATCCCCAGCATAACCCTGAGGCTACAGTTGAGGATAAGAACGCTTAGAAGAAGTCCCACTACCTCCACAGGCCATCAAACATGCTGAAAGACAATACAGGAATAAGGTGGAATCCTACTACACCGGCTCCAACGCCCGACACATGTGACAAGAACTACAGTCTATTACGGATTATAAAAGAGGACCAAGACTTAAACTACCCAACGATGACTCCTTATCAGACGAATGTAATGCTTTTATACGACTCCTTATCAGATGAATGTAATGCTTTTGTACACGCTTCAACAAAAACAACACAGAGCCTTGCAAGAGGGCACCCGCTGTTCCAGAGGATTGGGGGATCTCGGTCTCCAAGACTGACGTTAGTAAGACTTTTAATCGGGTCAACAATCGTAAGGCTGCAGGGCCAGACGTTATTCAAGGTTGCGTCCTCAGGGCATGAGCAGACCAGTTGGCTGGCATCTTCACAGACATTTTCTACCTATACTTTATCTCAGTCTATAATCCCTACATGTTTCAAGCTGACTACCATCATTCCTGTTCCCAAAAACTCCAAGGCAATGTGCCACAATGACTACTGCTCTGTAGCAGTCATATCAGTAACCATGTCATCATGAAGTCCTTTGAAAGGCTGATCATGGCACACATCAACTGCATCATCGCAGACATCCTGGACCCACTCCAATTAGCATACCACCCCAACAGATCCGCAGATGACGCAATCTCAATTGCACTCCACACTGCTCCCACCTAAACAAGAGAGAATTCTGTTCATCGACTACAGCTCAGTGTTCAACACCATAGTGCCCTCTAAGCTCATCAACAAGCTCGGCACCCTGGACCTGAACACCTCCCTTTGCAACTGGTGAGGGTAGGCAAAAAGCACCTCCGCCACACTGACCCTCAACACGGGGGCCCCACAGGGTTGTCGGCTTAGTCCTGTACTCCTGTACTCCCTGTTTACCCACAACTGTATGGCCACGCATGACTCCAACTCCATTATCAAGTTTGCTGACGACATGACGGTGGTACGCCTGATCACTGACAATGCTGACACGGGTGGAGGTCAGAGTCCTTTTAGTGTGGTGGGGCAGCAGTGGAGCTTCAAGTTCCTCTGCGTGCACATCACTGAGGACTTAACATGGTCCTCCCACACCAGCACAGTCGTGAAGATGGCACGACACTGCCTCTTCCCTCTCAGGAGGCTGAAGAGATTTGGTATGGGCCCTCAGGACCTTTTACAGGTGCACAATCAAAAGCATCCTCACTGGTTGTATCACTGCCCTCAAACGCAAAGCCCTACAGAGGGTGTTGCGGAGGGCCCAGCGCATCACTGGGTGCGAGCTCCCGGCCATCCAAGACATTCATGCCACCTGAGCCATGGACTGTTTTCTCTGCTCCAGTCCGGTAGGCAGTACCGGAGTATTGGGTCTCGGACCAACAGGCTCAGAGACAGCTTCTTTCCCCAGGCAATAAGACTGTTGAATAGCTAGCTACCCTTCTCCCACAGATTATCCACACTGACTCTATGCTCATCCACAGGTCTCTACCATTCAGGCACACACTCCTACACTGACACTCTTCTCGTTCACGCATACACACATAGCTACATACACACACTCTCATGCACCCATGCTCAAACACTCACTACTGAGGCCACACATATGCTGCCATAGTGATTATAGTGACTACTATTACCATTCACTGGTGCTACGTTGATTATTATGATTATTATTACCATTCGTATTTATCCTGGTACCAGCCACTTTCTACCCCTTTTCTATTATTGTGATTATCATTATCGTTGGTATTTATCCTGCTACTAGTCACTTTACCCTTGTTTACATACCTACATGTACATACTGTACCTACCTCAATTATTCCAGCACATTGGATTTATGGTACTGGCACCGACCTGTATATAACTGCATTATTGTGTTTCTCTTCTTTTTTCCCCTCTTGTATTTGATATGTTTTTCTTCTTATCCATAGGGAAATTCCATGTTAAAGCAATTCTACCGAGACTCTTTTTTTCACTTTAAAATGTATGCCAAACATATCAACCACCAACAAAAAATGGCCATTAATAATTCAAATTTCCTGTTGCTGCTGGATTATTTTCCTGCTGTAGCAAACTGGCTCAAATTAAGATCCTACATCTGTACAACTCTATGCACAAGATTACTTGGAACTATTGACACAGTAAAAAAAAAAATATTTGGGAGAAACTGTGCAGACGCAAACAGTGTATCTGCACAGATCTACCTGTAAATGTGAAATTGTTAAAAGATGTCCTTGTGCATAAAGTTCTATGGTTTATTAAATCAATGGTTTTAGTCTCAGCGTATTTCCGTTACCATGGACCCATATTATTACCCTTTATTCTGCATTGTTGGGAAAGAGCTTGTAAGTTAAGCATTTCACTGTACTGTTTTACACCTGCGTTATCCTGTGCATGTGACAATAAAACTTTGAAACTTGAAACATGTGTGCACATTATACACGTTTCTCTCACAGCATGTTTCTAATTGTGAGGATAAAGGGTCTCTGGACAAACCTCTGAAGTGTACTGGAAGGAACATGTCTATAGCAGTACTTTACAAACAACAGGACTGCACTTAATAAGCCAAAGGAGCACAGAGTATCAGAGCGGACAGGTCATAGAGATTGAACACTGATTAACACTCTCCTTTAAGCTCTGCTAGTCTTTCAAGAGCCATTCATCTACTGACACACACACACACAGAGAGAGACAGAGAGAGAGAGACAGAGAGACAGAGAGACAGAGAGACAGAGAGACAGAGAGAGAGAGAGAGAGAGAGAGCGAGAGAGAGAGAGAGAGAGAGAGAGAGAGAGAGAGAGAGAGAGAGAGAGAGAGAGAGAGAGAGAGAGAGGATAAGGTTGAACGTCAACAGCTAAATCACCAAGCAAACAGCAGATAGAGAAAACACAAAGACATGTGTGTGTAAACATCGATAACTCTGATGTCGATGTGTGAGAGAGTGGAACAGGGCATGTGTGTGTGTGTGGAAATACAACTAGACACACATACACTAGAAAACCCTGGTATGAGAGGCCATCCCCCAGTATTATGTTGCATCTCACCCCCTGCCCTCCACTCCCGACCAACAGATGGCATCAGATGCCCCCACCCCCCACACACACAGTGATATCGACAGAGTCTAAACTGTAAGGCATAACAACATACAAACACACACTGAGACACAGCCACAAAAGATGGAACCTCACTGCATTTATAAATGGCAAAAGAATCCAGCAAATTGAATTAAATCCACTCCCTCTCTCCTCCTACAAAACCACAACAATCTCAACTACGTCAGCCGGCCAGGACACTCTAAACATGAATCCAAATGGCCGAAGGTTATATTTTGATAAAACATTTCAATTTGCCACAGCTTACTGAAAGCATAGCTGATCTGATGACTAACCCTGGGCTTAACAAATGACAGACAGAGTTCGAGCAAACTTTCACACCCCCCCACACGCACGCACGCGCACGCGCACGCGCACACGCGCACACACACACACACACACACACACACACACACACACACACACACACACACACACACACACACACACACACACACACACACACACACACACACACACACACACACACACACACACACACAGTAAAAGGACATTACACACACAGATACATTCATGTTCAAGGTCGCAGACACACAGGCAAAAGAGGAAAGGAAGGAAGCGGAGGAAGGTGAGAGGAAAGGATCCATCTAACAACAAACGTTCCCACAAATTTAGAGAACTTTCCCTTAAGAATCTCATTAGGTCATTAACTAGCGTTTTCATAGGAATGTTCTCGTGATCTGCAAGAAATGTTTTCAAGAGACCATTCCTTTAAAAAACCCTGTATGTCTTAGCCCTTAGATCGCAATATCTACTAAGGTAGCAAATGGAATTGTTTTAAGATGGTCATAAAATGTTTTATTTAGACATTTGATTTGGAATTTTGGTGGAGGTCATTTTGTCATTTTGGGCTCTGGTAGTGCTCCTCCTTGCACAAAGGCGGAGGTAGCGGTCCTGCTGCTGGGTTGTTGCCCTCCTACGGCCTCCTCCACGTCTCCTGATGTACTGGCCGGTCTCCTGGTAGCGCCTCCATGCTCTGGACACTACGCTGACAGAAACAGCAAACCTTCTTGCCACAGCTCGCATTGATGTGCCATCCTGGATGAGCTGCACTACCTGAGCCACTTGTGTGGGTTGTAGACTCCGTCTCATGCTACCACTAGAGTGAAAGCACCCCCAGCATTCAAAAGTGACCAAAACATCAGCCAGGAAGCATAGGAACTGAGAAGTGGTCTGTGGTCACCACCTGCAGAACCACTCCTTTATTGGGGGTGTCTTGCTAATTGCCTATAATTCCCACCTGTTGTCTATTCCATTTGCACAACAGCATGTGAAATTTATTGTCAATCAGTGTTGCTTCCTAAGTGGACAGTTTGATTTCACAGAAGTGTGATTGACTTGGAGTTACATTGTGTTGTTTAAGTGTTCCCTTTATTTTTTTGAACAGTGTATATATACTATATATATATGTAGATGTCCTAGCCGACTTGCCAAAACTATAGTTTGTTAACAAGAATTTTGTGGAGTGGTTGAAAAACTAGTTTTAACTGTATATTTATATTTTTATATATATATAAATATACAGTTGAAGTCGGGAAGTTTACATACACTTAGGTTGGAGTCATTAAAACTAGTTTTTCAACCACTCCACAAAATTCTTGTTAACAAACTATAGTTTTGGCAAGTCAGTTAGGACATCTACTTCGTGCATGACACAAGAAATTTTTCAACAATTGTTTACAGACAGATTATTTCACTTATAATTCACTGTATCACAATTCCAGTGGGTCAGAAGTTTACATACACTAAGTTGACTGTGCCTTTAAACAGCTTGGAAAATTCCAGAAAATAAGTTCATGGCTTTAGAAGCTTCCAATAGGCTAATTGACATAATTTGAGTCAATTGGAGGTGTAACTGTGGATGTATTTCAAGGCCTACCTTCAAACTCAGTGCCTCTTTAATTGACATCATGGGAAAATCAGCCAAGACCTCAGAAATAAATTGTAGACCTCCACAAGTCTTGTTCATCCTTGGGAGCGATTTCCAAACGCCTGAAGGTACCACGTTCATCTGTACAAACAATAGTATGCAAGGGACCACGCGGTATGACGGCTGGGACCACGCAGCCGTCATACCGCTCAGGAAGGAGACACGTTCTGTCTCCTAGAGATGAGCAAACTTTGGTGCGAAAAGTGCAAATCAATCCCAGAACAACAGCAAAGGACCTTGTGAAGATGCTGGAGGAAACAGGTACAAAAGTATCTATATCCACAGTAAAACAAGTTCTATATCAACATAACCTGAAAGGCTGCTCTGCAAGGACTGCTATAAAAAAGCCAGACTATGGTTTGCAACTGCACATGGGGACAAAGATCGTACTTTTTGGAGAAATGGCCACTGGTCTGATGAAACAAAAATAGAACTGTTTGACCATAATGACCATCATTATGTTTGTAGGAAAAAGGGGGAGCCTTGCAAGCCGAAGAACACCATCCCAACCGTGAAGCACAGGGGTGGCAGCATCATGTTGTGGGGGTGCTTTGCTGAAGGAGGGACTGGTACACTTCACAAAATAGTTGGCATCATGAGGCAGGAAAATTATGTGGATATATTGAAGCAACATCTCAAAACATCAGTCAGGAAGTTAAAGCTTGGTCGCAAATGGGTCTTCCAAATGAACAATGACCCCAAGCATTCTTCTAAAGTTGTGGCAAAATGGCTTTTAGACAACAAAATCAAGGTATTGGAGTGGCCATCACAAAGCCCTGACCTCAATGCTATAGAAAATGTGTGGGCAGAACTGAAAAGGTGTGTGCGAGCAAGGAGGCCTACAAACCTGACTCAGTTACACCAGCCCTGTCAGGAGGAATGGGCCAAAATTCACACAACTTATTGTGGAAAGCTTGTGGAAGGCTACCCAAAATGTTTGATCCAAGTTAAACAATTTAAAGGCTACCGAATACTAATTGAGTGTATGTAAACTTCTGACCCACTGGGAATGTGATGAAAGAATTAAAAGCTGAAATAAATCATTCTCTCTACTATTATTCTGACATTTTACATTCTTAAAATAAAGTGGTGATCCTAACTGACCTAAGACACATCATTTTTGCTAGGATTAAATGTCAGGAATTGTGAAAAACTGAGTTTAAATGTGTATGGCTAAGGTGTATGTAAACTTCCGACTTCAACTTTGTATATATATATTTATATATTTTTTTACCCAATTGGTAGTTACAGTCTTGTCCCATCGTTGCAACTCCCGTACGGACTCGGGAGAGCCGAAGGTCGAGAGCCGTGCGTCTTCCGAAACACGACCCAGCCAAACCGCACTGCTTCTTGACACAAGGCCAGCAGAACCCGGAAGCCAGCCGCACCAAACGTGTCGGAAGAAACACCGTACACCTGGCGACCGTGTCAGCGTGCACAAGCCCGGCCCGCCAAAGGAGTCGCTAGAGCCCGATGGGACAAGGAAATCTTGGCCTGCCAAACCCTTTCCTAACCCAGATGATGCTTGGCGAATTGTGTGCCGCCTCATGGGTCTCCCAGTCACGGCCAGCTGTGACACAGCCTGGGATCGAACCCGGATCTGTAGTGATGCCTCAAACACTGCGATGCAGTGCCTTCGACCGCTGCACCACTTGGGAGGCCCCCACAAATAGATTTTAACAAACAATTGGTCCCCCCAAAAATTAGGCCCTACGTTGAATATCAAAATCCCGATGTGGCCCTCAAGCCCAAAAGTTTGCCCACCACTGGTCTAGGAGAAACAATGGCTGCCGAGAAGTGGTAGGCCATACAAGCTCACAGAACGGGAGCGCCGAGTGCTGAAGTGCATAACGCGTAAAAATCTTCTGTCCTCGGTTGCAACACTCACTACCGAGTTCCAAGTTGCCTCTGGAAGCAACTTCAGCACAAGAACTGTTCGTCAGGAGCTTTATGAAATGGGTTTCCATGGCCGAGCAGCCTAAGATCACCATGCACAATGCCAAGCGTCGGCTGGAGGGGTATAAAGCTCGCCGCCGTTGGACTCTGGAGCAGTGGAAACGTTCTCTGGAGTTCTGAATCACGCTTCACTATATGGCAGTCTGACGGATGAATCTGGGTTTGGCGGATGCCAGGAGAACGCTACTTGCCCGAATGCATAGTACCAACTGTAAAGTTTGGTTGAGGAGGAATAATGGTCCGGGGCTGTTTTTCATGGTTCGGGCTAGTCCCCTTAGTTCCAGTGAAGGGAAATCTTAACGCTATGTTATACAATGGCATTCTAGATGATTCTGTGCTTCCAACTTTGTGGCAACAGTTTGGGGAAAGGCCTTTGAAGTTAGAACCTCACTGCATTTATAAATGGCAAGAAAATCCAGAAGATTGAATTAAATCCACTCCCCCTCTCCTCCTACAAAACCACAACAATCTCAACCATGTCAGCCGGCTAGGACACTCTAAACATGAATCCAAATGGCCGAAGACTATATTTTGACAAAACATTTCAATTTGCCACAGCTTACTGAAAGCATAGCGGATCTGATCACTAACCCTGGGCTTAACAAATGACAGACAGAGTTCGAGCAAACTTTCACACCCCCCCACACGCACGCACGCACACACACACACATAAGGACACACGGTAAAAGGACATTACACACACAGATCCATATATGTTCAAGGTCGCAGACACACAGGCGAAAGATGAAAGGAAGGAAGCAGAGGAAGGTGAGAGGAAAGGATCCATCTAACAACAAACGTTCTCACAAGTGTAGAGAACTTTCCCTTAAGAATCTCATTAGGTCAAGCGAGGTCCATACAGAAAGGGTTTGTTGAGATCTGTGTGGAAGAACTTGACTGGCCTGCACCGACTGCATTCCACCTAATTGCCCAACAGCAGTGCCAGACCTCACTAATGATCTTGTAGCTGAATGGAAGCAATTTCCCTCAGCAAATGTCCAACATCTAGTGGAAAGCCTTCCCAGAAGAGTGGAGACTGTTATAGCAGCAAAAGGGGGACCAACTCCATATAAATGCCCATGATTTTGGAATGAGATGTTCGACGAGCCATGTAGTGTATTTGTTTGTCCAACGGTTTGGTCTGGACAGTCGGTTTTGTGGAGAAGACCTCTTTGAAATGAGGATATCCGCGACAGTTAGCTCAGACTCCTGCTATAAAGCTTGTGGATGTCGAAGAGCCAAACAGCTGACATTGTTGTTTGTAGAGTCTCTTTCAATATTGGTGACAGATTAGTTTATAGCTCACACGGTTTGGGTTTTACCAACTATTTTGTGACTATGTTCTTGTCCGGATCCTCTCATGTGTAGAAAAATCAGTTTTCACAAGCCCCATATTAGGGAATAGGCTCAAACCTTATATCGGCGGAAAGAGGGGATTGAGCTGCAGCCACTACATGAAACAGTAAGTCTCTAGAAAAAACACACAGGGAGCTATTTAATATTCAAAATGACTTCACCGTGCGATGGACGCACGTATGTGTCAATCGGCTCTAGGGGGATTCTAAGTCAAATAGAATGTGGTTAACATGTTCTCAGAACTTAAGATATTAATGTTCTATACATGTTTCAAATCAACTCAAGTTACATTTGTCAGATGCTTCGTAAACAACAGGTGTAGACTAACAGTGAAATACTTACTTATGGGCCCTTCCCAACAATACAGAGAGAAAAAAGGAGAAATCATAGAAATCATATATAACAAGAAGGAATTTAGTACACAATGAGAAACAATAACTTGCCTATATACACAGGGTACCAGTACCGAGTCGATGTGCAGGAGTACAAGGAAATTGATTTAGATAAAACCCCTTGACCTTATCTACATTTTGTTACGTTACAGCCTTAAATGTATTAAATACATGTTTTTCCTCAGCAATCTACACACAATACCCCATAATGCAAAAGCAAAAAAAGTTTAGAAATCTTGGCAAATTTATTAAAATAAAAAACAGAAATACCTTATTTACATAAGTATTCAGACCCTTTGCTATGAGGCTTCGAAATTGAGCTCAGGTGCATCCTACTTCTATTGATCATTCTTGAGATGTTTCTACAACTTGATTGGAGTCCACCTGTGGTAATTGTTGTTGCAGAGATTGTTGTCCTCCTGGAAGGTTCTTACATCTCCACAGAGCAACTCAGGAGCGCTGTCAGAGTGAACAACAGGTTCTTGGTCATCTCCCTGACCAAGGTCCTTCTCCCCTGATTGCCTAGTTTGGAGATTCCAAACGTCTTACATTTAAGAATGATGAAGGCCACTGTGTTCTTGAGGTCCTTCAATGCTGCGAAAATGTTTTGGTACCCTTCCCCATATCTGCGCCTCGACAAAATCCTGTCTCAGAGCTCTATGGACAATTCCTTCGACCTCATGGGTTAGTTTTTGCTCTGACATGAACTGTCAATGGTGGGACCTTATAGAGAGAGGTGTGTGCCTTTCTAAATCATGTCCAATCAAATTGTAAAAACATCTCAAGGATGATCAATGGAAAAAGGATGCACCTGAACTCAATTTCGAATCTCATATCAAAGGGTCTGAATACTTATGTAAATAATATATATTTTTTAATATATATACATTTGCAAAAATGTCTAAAAACCTGTTTTCACTTTGTCATTATGGGTTATTGTGTGTAGATTTATGAGGAACATTTAAAATGTAATCCATTTTAGAATAAGGCTGTAACGTAACAAACTGTGGAAAAAGTCAAGGGGTCTGAATCCTTTCCAAATGCACTGTATGCTAATATGGCAAAAATGTGCCAAATATGTCTAAAATTAGCTAGCTAACCAACAACTTTAATGATGTACTGTATTTGAGAGACAACAAGTGCTCACTGTGCTAATTAATTTATATTTTCAATAAACATTGGAGACAAAAATATAATTTTCATGTTTCTAAGCCAAACCCGTCTGTTTTGCCCCAGAGTTGCACATGTATCGTTTTTTTCCCATTACAACCAAATGTTATTACACCAGATAGTGTATATTAATGTCATTATTAATGTCACCTGAGTGTACAATACATTAGGAACACCTTCCTAATGTTGAGCTGCTCCACCTTTTGCCCTCAGAACAGACTGAATTTGTAGGGGCATACTCTACAAGGTGTCAAAAGCATTCCACAGGGATGCTGGCCCATGTTGGCTCCAATGCTTCCCACAGTTGTGTCAAGTTGGCTGGATGTCCATTGGGTGGTGTACCATTCTTGATTCATTCTGGAAAACCCGGCAGTGTTGCAGTTCTTGACACACTCAAACTGGTGTGCTTGGCACCTACTGCTATACCCCGTTCAAAGGCACTTAAATCTTTTGTCTTGCTAATTCACCCTCTGAATGACACACACACACACACACAATCTATGTCTCAATTGTTTCAAGGCTTAAAAAATCCTTCTTTAACCGGTCTCCTCCCCTTCATCTACACTAAGTGACATCAATAAAGGATCATCGCTTTCAAATGGATTAACCTGGTCAGTCTACGTCATGGAAAGAGGTGTACCTAATGTTTTATACACTCAGTGCCAAGAATGTGAGAGTCGGGTGACTCCCTAGACACTTATGTAGATGAAACAACTTGATAGGTAAGAAACAAGTTGAATGCAATTCAAAGTCAATCTCAGCTCTGCTGAAAGTACACTCAAGAAAAACAATTTCATTGATCATAGTGATTGAGGAGTATGATTAAAACAGGTTAACTTGCCACACCAACATTAGACAACTACACAAAAAGCCCTTACATTTCTGAAATAAACCAATCAAATCAATGATGAGAATAGTCTGATTAACCAAAAGCTAACACGGACATGGTGGCGTAGCGGGAAGATCGGAATACCGTGAACCAAGAGGTTGTGAGTTCAACTTCCAGGTGACAGCATGTTGAATAATAATTACTGTATAAATGAGCATGTGCAATGTAATCATCTACGGCAAAGTGTGTCAAATATGTACTGTGAGTGGAAAACACTGTATGTTAAAAGCACTGAGTGAGTATCCCAAACCTTGCCAAGAGACAAAGAGCTATGAATGGATCAGTAGCTGACCAATCAGGGCCTTGATTGGCTCGGCAACATTAACAAGGCATGATGTGTAATGACGAACAATTTTGGGGGAGAGAACGTTTCTTTGGGACCATCAGGAGACGTCCTGACAACTGATATACAGAAATGTCCTGCAATGTTCCCATGAAATGTGTCTTGAACATTAATATCACATATTCTGAGAACATGGCAAGCATGTTCTGTGTATGTTTGGTGGGATGTTGATATTCTCCTAACCCACAGAAAATTGGACACATTCATCTTCTTGCAACGTTCCCACGAGACATGTCTACAACATTCATGTTAAGTTCTGAGAACATGTTTACCACATTCCGGGTACATTTTATTTTACACGAAGGGGATGGTCTCATGTAAATAGTCCTTGCACGTCACTGGAACACTCCTATGAAAACGTTAGGTAATGACCTAATAAGACTCTTAAGGGAACGTTCTCTAAAGTTGTGGGAATGTGTGTTGTTAGCTGGGGCACACGCACGCATACACCCTAGTTAGACAGGTGAAACAGTTCGACCCACATTAATCATTCAATGAAGGACAAGGAACACGTGTCCTGACTTCCAGAGAACAGGTGGTGAGGAAAGGGAAAGGCAGCCAAACACCACCACGTGAAGAGACGTGAGTCCTTCACTCTTTGTGAACAGGTGATGGGCCGTGAGATAACATTACTGGAGACTGAATATACACTCTCAGGAAAAAAAGGTGCTATCTAGAACCTAAAAGGGTTCTTCCGCTGTCCCCATAGGACAGGGATCATCTACTAGATTCAGCCGCGGGCTGATTTTTTTCTTGAGAGGATGGTCGGGGGGCCGGAACATAATTACAAATAAATTGTACACTGCTAATTGACAGCAAGAAGCACAAACAGATATAATATTGGAATAAAACATAATTTCAAACCTTGTTTGCTTTTGTTTATGATCACGTGTCTCTCTATAATTCGTGGAAATACTTGGGAACAGATTTCCCAAATTAAAAACACTTGAAGCTGATTTGCTGGCATTTTTTACAGTTTCTTTTTCTCCAACAATGAAAATGAGAATTAAAAAAAAAATATATTATTTTGCTCAGAAAACTTGGGGGGCCAAATAAAACCACCCGCAGGCAAAATTCGGCTGGCATGCCGCCAGTTGGGGAACCCTGCCATAGGAGAACTCTTTGAAGAACCTTGTTTGGTTCCAAGTAGAACTGTTTTGGGTTCCAAGTTGACCTTTTTCCACAGAGGGTTCTACATGGAACCCAAAAGGGTTCTACCTGGAACCAAAACGAATTTGACCTGGAATCAAAAAGGGTTCTCCTATGGGTACAGCCCCAAAAACTTTTTTTCAAAGAGTGTAGGCTGATAGACAGAGAGTTTCAGGTCAGCCATCCAGCCACCAATTTATCCAGCCACCACCATAGACTGGAAAGATATAATGATCTTATTATGCCCAATGATTAGAACAACCAGCCAAGAAAACCTCTGAATGAACAAGAGATCTTTCAAAATAAGACAAATGGAGTGATCAATTCTCTGGCCTGTGAGTCACATCTGAGAAAATGTAGCCAAGAAATTAAATGAAAGTATATCAAATGGAATAAGAGGGAGATGAGAGAGAGTGTTAAGTCTGTTCTTCCAACTCTATTTTTATCGTGACCTAGTTATCCAACACAATAACACAATAGCTAGAGGGCTAACTCCTGGTTACACATAGAGCAGGGATGGGCAACTTTGACGGGGTTGGGGGCCACAAAAAATCAAGAGAGGCCGCAGTGGCTGCCGGGGCTGCGTACCCACATATACAGTGGGGACAACAAGTATTTGATACACTGCCGATTTTGCAGGTTTTCCTACTTACAAAGCATGTAGAGGTCTGTAATTTTTATCATAGTTACACTTCAACTGTGAGAGACGGAATCTAAAACAAAAATCCAGAAAATCACATTGTATGATTTAATTAATTTGCATTTTATTTTATTAGTTGGCTAGACAAACTTACCAATGTACATTTTATTTTTGCTGAAATGTGCTAATTGAATCAGTGACTGACATAAGAAGAAAAACTGCACCTTGTCTATTCTACAACTCTAACTGTCAACAGCAAGTTGAGACCCCAACGGAGATCGTAAAAATTTGTATTATCATATTGTGTGTGGGTGCTGTGTGCTGTGTGGGTGCTGTGTGTGTGTGTGTGTAATTGACCTTCCTGGGTCTGATAGCTTCTTCTCCCCTAGCACGTTAGACAGACTGTCAGTTCCCATCTTTGTGCCAACCAGGCTAATTATATAATCCTCCACACCCAAAGAATGTGATTGTGTGTACGTGAGTGTGTGTGTGTTGAAGTCACCTTCTGTGGGCTAATTGTAAAATCCTGAACACAGAGGATGACCTCAGCATGCTCACTATGGTTACCAATGTTTTTCAAGGTCAAAAGCATTAAACGGGCAGGCGTGCCCCCCCAACACACACACGCACGCACGCACGCACGCACGCACGCACGCACGCACGCACGCACGCACACACACACACACACACACACACACACACACACACACACACACACACACACACACACACACACACACACACACACACACACACCCCTTTCTTCCAAACCTTTCCTCTTTTAATCCCCCACCTCCCCTTCCTCCTTTCCACCTCTTACTTCACTCCCTCTATCCCTCCCTATCTAGGCAACCTTCAGATACACTCCTCCCTTCAAATTCCCAGCCCTTCATGGTTCTGACCGTTTTCCTCCATTACGTTTTTTACAGCTTCCAGGGACAGAGGAGACCACCACAATGGACAAGAGGATTTCACTCTGCTAACACTCTCTTTTTTTTCATTTCTCTCGCTCTCTTTATCTCTTATCGCATCCCCTTCTCTTTTTCTCATTCTCTCCTCTTCCAAAGCCTAACTCCCTGTGATGTTTTATGTGTGAGGTCCCTGCAGGTTGGCTAAAACCACTCTCTCTCCTCCCTCCCCTCTCCTTTTTCCCTCCCTCTCTCCCCATGGTTAGCAAAAACCATCACAGCTTTCTCTCTACACTCCCCTCTCACTATCCCCCTCTCTCCCCAGGTTTGGGTAAATTGTCATCTCCCTGCTGTGCCCTGAAACCAGAGAGACATCATTATTCTCTGCCCCATCAATGAAGAGGCTAAGCATTTCACATCCTTTTGCGTTGTCCTGCCCCATTTAAATTCCTCATCCCACCTTCTACTCTGTTCATTTTCTATTTTCCTCCCTCCTCTCTTTTTAGTCTTTTCCTCATTCCTTTTATCTCTTTATGTTATCACCTATATACTGTACATCCATTTTCCACCTAATTCTCACTACATCGTTATCTAATATCTCTCTTTCCACCTTTTCACTCCATAATTTTCTATCTTCCTCCCTCAGTCTCTGTCTCTTTGAACCATTCCTCTAGCAGTGGGAAGCTTAGCAACAGCAGCAGGCATCCTTCATGCTAACTCCACTAAAGGGATTATAGGGGTGTGTGTGTGTGTGTTTATGTGTTTATTTTGCACATGTATCTGAGAGAGAGAGAGAGAGAGAGAGAGAGAGAGAGAGAGAGAGAGAGAGAGAGAGAGAGAGAAAGGTTGTTACTGTTGTCCCGTTGACAATTTTGATTCTCATTTTTATATTGTAAATATCCTAAATAAGCTTTGGCAATATGTACACTGTTGCGTCATGCCAATAAAGCAAATTGAGTTGAAGAGAGAGAGAGAGAGAGAGAGAGAGAGAGAGAGAGAGAGAGAGAGAGAGAGAGAGAGAGAGAGAGAGAGAGAGAGAGAGAGAGAGAGAGAGAGAGAGAGAGAGAGAGAGAGAGGGAGAGAGTCAGCTGGACTGACTCTCTGGTGTTGGACCTCACCAACTAAGCTGACACCAGCACTGCTTCAAAAGAAAGAATTCCAATAAACAAAATCATGAACCAATCAAAGGACTCATATATACAACATTGGAAAAACGAAACAAAATCCCAAAGCCGACTAAATTGCTATCTGACCCTAAACAGAGAATATGAATTGGCTGAATATCTCTACTCTGTCAGAGATACGAAGCAGAGACAGATCCTTACCAAGTACAGGCTGAGTTACCACCGATTGGCAATAGAAACATAAAAAGACATGGCTACCCAAAGAGGAGCGTGTATGTGGTCACTGCACGACAGGGTATGTAGAAACAGAGATGCACTTTCTCCTTTACTGGGATAAATATTCCTCACCAAGAGATTCATTATTCACAGAAATGTCTACATTTATTCCAAATTTTAACTTATTAAACCCAGAGGAAAAACTAAAAATACTCATGGGCGAAGGAGCAATGGCTCCTCTTGCAGCCAAATATGTATTTGCCTGCCATAGCCTGAGGGACACTGAATAATAACATCTGCATAGTAAGCAGTATTATGACTGTTACTTATTATGACTGTTATTGTTATTACTGTTATTGTTATTACTATTATTTTTGTTGTTTATCATTCCAAGTAGTAATGGTATGGGTGGTAATGGTAATGATAGCAGTTTAATGATGGTGGTGGTGGTGGTAGTGGTAATGATGATAGTAGTTGTAGTACCAATGTAATGGTGAAGATGACCGTTATTTAGTTATAAGTTAGTTATAGTTTCATTTTTTTATTACATTACATTCGAAAATTGACTGTTACCATTTTATTGTTACTATTTTTATATTTAATTTTGTATTATTATTTACTGCCATTCTATATTATTATTTGTCATTGTTTATAATTTTATTACAACGTATACAATATACATTGTAATAAAATTATAAACAATGACAAATAATAATATAGAATGGCAGTAAATAATAATACAAAATTAAATATAAAAATAGTAACAATAAAATGGTAACAGTCAATTTGCTTTGGCAATATTGACACAATGTGTTTCATGTCAATAAAGCAGCTTGAATTTGAATTTGAATTTTGAATTTGAGAGAGAGAGAGAGAGAGAGAGAGAGAGAGAGAGAGAGAGAGAGAGAGAGAGAGAGAGAGAGAGAGAGAGAGAGAGAGAGAGAGGTAAATGCATTAGGCTCCACTGGCAGGACTCCACTGTGTAAGTGTGTGTGAGAGTGTGTGATGGTTCAGGGTGGCCATATGGAGGGCTGAATTTCAGAGGAGAGCAAAGTTGGCCTGGACTCCCTTCTATTGGATATCTCTATCTCAAAGGGAAATGTCTGGCAAAATAATGGCTTCATATGAGAACACAAAAAATAATTGTTGAGGAGGATCTGGGCATGCAGGGAAATTCATTAACGTGTTTGTCATTCTATTAGGGGCGTTACAATGCAGATGTACAAGTCGATGTAACTCACCTGGCTGATATGTGAATGTTACATTTCTCTAGCCAGACTAACCCCCCCCGAGCCTTGGCATCACACAGGGAAACACTCCGACACAACAGGAGATAGAGGGAGAAGATGATGACTGACCAGATAGAGTGAGGGAGAAGGAGAGAGAGTGTGTGTGTGTAAGTGAGTGAGAGTAAGTGAGTGAGTGAGTGAGTGAGTGAGTGAGAAAGAGAGAGAGAGAGAGAGAGAGAGAGAGAGAGAGAGAGAGAGAGAGAGAGAGAGAGAGAGGAAAGGAATAGAGATGGAGAAAGCTGTAGAGTAAAAATGGTATGATATACAGTGCATTCGGAAAGTAGTCAGACCCCTTGACTTTTTCTACATTTTGTCACGTAACAAGCCTTATTCTAAAATGGATTAATTACAAAAAGATCCTC
Source organism: Salvelinus fontinalis (assembly GCF_029448725.1). Taxonomy (NCBI): domain Eukaryota; kingdom Metazoa; phylum Chordata; class Actinopteri; order Salmoniformes; family Salmonidae; genus Salvelinus; species Salvelinus fontinalis. The sequence continues at coordinate 40,486,575 of NC_074690.1, forward strand.
ATCAATCGACACACAATACCCCATAATGAAAATCAAAACAGGTTTTTAGAAGAAAAAAAATGCAAAAACTGAAATATAACATTGACATAAGTATACAGACCCTTTACTCAGTAGTTTGTTAAAGCACGTTTGGCAGCGATTACAGCCTCGAGTCTTCTTGGATAAAACACTACAAGCTTAGCACACCTGTATTTGGGGAGTTTCTTCCATCATTTTCTGCAGATCCTCTCAAGCTCTGTCAGGTTCGATGGGGAGTGCCGCTTCACAGCTATATTTAGGTCTCTCCAGAGATGTTCGATTGGGTTCAAGTCCGGGCTCTGGCTGGGCCACTCAAGGAAATTCAGAGACTGAACCTTAACCTCAGTCTGAGGTCCTGAGCGATGTGGAGCAGGTTTTCATCAAGTATCTGTACTTTACTACATTCATCTTTCCCTCGATCCTGACTAGTCTCCCAGTCCCTACCGCTAAAAAACATCCCCACAGCATGATGCTGCCACCACCATGCTTCACCGTAGGGATGGTGCCAGGTTTCCTCCAGACCTGACGCTTTGCAATCAGGACAAAGAGTTCAATCTTGGTGTCATCAGACCAGAGAATGTTATTTCTCATGGTCTGAGAGTCCTTTAGGTGCCTTTTGGCAAACTCCAAGCGGGCTGTCATGTGCCTTTTACTGAGGAGTGGCTTCCATCTGGCCACTCTACCATAAAGGCCTGATCGGTGGAGTGCTGCAGAAATGGTTGTCCTTCTGGAAGGTTCTCCCATCTCCATATAGGAACTCTGGAGCTCTGTCAGAGTGACCATCAGGTTCTTGGTCACCTCCCTGACCAAGGCCCTTCTCCCCCGATCCCCAGATCTGTGCCTGGACACAATCCTGTCTTGGAGCTCTATGGGCAATTCCTTCGACCTCATGGCTTGGATTTTGCTCTGACATGCACTGTTAACGTGGGACCTTATATAGACAGGTATGTGCCTTTCAAAATCATGTCCAATCAATAGAATTTACCACAGGTGGACTCCAATCAAGTTGTAGAAACATCTCAAGAATGATCAATGGAAACAAGAAGCACCTGGGCTCAGTTTCGAGTCTCAGATAAAATAAAATCAGATTTTATTGGTCACATACACCTGGTTAGCAAATGTTTATGCGACTGTAGCGAAATGCTTGTACTTCTAGTTCTGACAGTGCAGTAATATTTAACAAGTAATCTAACAATTCCACAACAACTACCTAATACACACAATTCTAAGTAAAGGGATGGAAAAGTATATGTACATATAAATATATGGATGAGCAATGAACGAGCGACATAGGCAAGACGCAATAGATGGTATAGAATGCAGTATATACATATGAGATGAGTAATGCACGATTTGTAAACATTATTAAAGTGTCATTTTTAAAGTGACTTGTGGATTCCGATTGGTCAGACCAGTGTTGAAAAGTTCTAGTCACGGGTACATCCTGTTTGAGTTTTTGCCTATAGGACGGTAGGAGCAAAATGGAGTCGTGGTCGAATTTGCTAAAGGAAGGGCGGGTTAGGGCCTTGTATGCATCGCGGAAGTTAGAGTAGAATTTAGGTAGCCTTCTGAAATTTGCTTTGTTAAAATCCACAGCTACAATAAATGCAGCCTCAGGATATATGGTTTCCAGTTTGCATAGAGTCCAGTGAAGTTCCTTGAGGGATGTCGTTGTATCGACTTGAGGAGGGATATACACGGCTGTGATAATAACCGATGAGAATTATGGTCGGCATTTGATTGTAAGGAATTCTAGGTCAGGTGAACAAAAGGACTTGAGTTCCTGTATGTTGTTACGATTACACCATGAGTCGTTAATAATGAGGCATACACCCGCGCCCTTCTTCTTCCCAGAGAGATGTTTATTTCTGTCGGCGCGACGCATAAAGAATCCCAGTGGCTGTACCGACTCCAACAACGTATCCCGAGAGAGCCATGTTTCTGAGAAACAGAGAATGTCATAATCCTGGAAGTCTTTCTGGAAAGCAACCCTTGCCCTAATTTAGTCTACCGTGTTATCTAGAGACTGGACATTGGCGAGTAATATACTCGGAAGTAGTGGGTGGTGTGCACACTTTTGAAGTCTGACCAGGAGGCCGCTCCGTCTACCTCTTCTGCGGCGACGTTGTTTTGGGTTGGCCTCAGGAATCAGATCCAATGTCCTGGGTGGTGCAAACAGAGGATCCGCTTCAGGGAAGTCGTATTCCTGGTAGTAATGTTGGTAAGATGACGTCGCTCTGATATCCAGTAGTTCTTCCCGTCTGTATGCAATAAAATGTAAGATATTCAATGTAAGAAATAACACATAAAAAACGAAATACTTTCTTGAGGACTAGAAGCGAGGCGACCATCTCCGTCGGCACCATCTTTAACAGAAAAGGGTATGAATACTTATGTAAATAAGGTATTTCTAAAACCTGTTTTCACTTTGTCATTATGAGATATTGTGTGTAGATTGATGAGGAAAATTATAATTTAATCAATTACACAATAAGGCTGTAACGTAACAAAATGTGGAAAAAGTCAAGGGGGTCTGAATACTTTCCGAATGCATTGTAGCAGTGACTCATTTCAGGACACTAGCCATATTTCGCTTGTCACTCCTTCACAGGAGAGGTATTTGAAGAAGAACTGCAAAAATGTTGCTAAGGCTCTCCACAGTCTTGAGGACCGAGTTTTGAAATCAGTGGAGTGTCCGGTGGAAGCAGAGTATGATAGCTGAGGAGCTGGAGAAAATTCAGTGAAAAACAATATGACCTGCACCAAAGTCAAATTAGGATAGAACTTTTTTCCAAATTCTAAAATTCTCCGGTAGAACGCCCTGATTTTAGTTTTTCACACTCAAAACCATAAGCTATTTTCTGTAATTAGCTCGCCATTAACTTGTAAATAATGATCTTGCTGTGAGTTTATTTTCCTGTAATAATGAAGACAAATTATCTAAGGTTAAGACTTTGTCAGCTATATGATATGGTCATGTTCCGGTTCCGGTTGGAGCGAGTAGTCGCATCCCGCTTCGCTCCACAGGTAGTATTACATTTAATTTAATTTCATTACAGTACAACAGTTTGATTTGTTTGATCTTAGCTAGCTACATAGCCGTCTTTGTATCAAAGATAATTGTGCAGTTTAGAGTAACTATCGAGGTTCGCTAGCCAGCTATTTTCGTCCTTCTAACGTAAGGTAACGTAGTCAACACTGCTAGCTAGCCAGCTAGCCACCGAATAGCAGCACTGTAGAAACTATTACATTACAACGGAACGACTTGATTAGTGTAGTGTTAGCTAGCTACATAGTTGTCTTTGCTGTCTTTGTATCTAAGATAATTGTGTAGTCTAGAGTAATTATCGGTTAGCTAGCCAGCTATTTTCGTCCGCCGCGCTGCCGTTCTCCTACCTAGTCAACACTGCTAGCTAGCCAACTTCTACCGAATAGCAGCACTGTAGAAACTATTACATTACAACGGAACGACTTGATTAGTGTAATGTTAGCTAGCTACATAGTTGTCTTTGCTGTCTTTGTATCTAAGATAATTGTGTAGTTTAGAGTAATTATCGAGTTTACCTAGCCAGCTATCGAGGTTACCTAGCCAGCTACACTTTCAAACAAAGTCAACAACGCAGCCACTGCTAGCTAGCCTACTTCACCAGTCAGCAGTACTGTATCATTTTAATCATTTTAGTCAATAAGATTTTTGCAACGTAAAGCTTAACTTTCTGAACATTCGAGACGTGTAGTCCACTTGTCATTCCAATCTCCTTTGCATTAGCGTAGCCTCTTCTGTAGCCTGTCAACTATGTGTCTGTCTATCCCTGTTCTCTCCTCTCTGCACAGACCATACAAACGCTTCACACCGCGTGGCCGCGGCCACCCTAACCTGGTGGTCCCAGCGCGCACGACCCACGTGGAGTTCCAGGTCTCAGGCAGCCTCTGGAACTGCCGATCTGCGGCCAACAAGGCAGAGTTCTTCTCAGCCTATGCTTCCCTCCAGTCCCTCGACTTCTTGGCACTGACGGAAACATGGATCACCACAGATAACACTGCTACTCCTACTGCTCTCTCCTCGTCTGCCCACGTGTTCTCGCACACCCCGAGAGCTTCTGGTCAGCGGGGTGGTGGCACTGGGATCCTCATCTCTCCCAAGTGGACATTCTCTCTTTCTCCCCTTACCCATCTGTCTATCGCCTCCTTTGAATTCCATGCTGTCACAGTTACCAGCCCTTTCAAGCTTAACATCCTTATCATTTATCGCCCTCCAGGTTCCCTCGGAGAGTTCATCAATGAGCTTGATGCCTTGATAAGCTCCTTTCCTGAGGACGGCTCACCTCTCACAGTTCTGGGTGACTTTAACCTCCCCACGTCTACCTTTGACTCATTCCTCTCTGCCTCCTTCTTTCCACTCCTCTCCTCTTTTGACCTCACCCTCTCACCTTCCCCCCCTACTCACAAGGCAGGCAATACGCTTGACCTCATCTTTACTAGATGCTGTTCTTCCACTAACCTCATTGCAACTCCCCTCCTAGTCTCCGACCACTACCTTGTATCCTTTTCCCTCTCGCTCTCATCCAACACTTCCCACACTGCCCCTATTCGGATGGTATCGCGCCGTCCCAACCTTCGCTCTCTCTCCCCCGCTACTCTCTCCTCTTCCATCCTATCATCTCTTCCCTCTGCTCAAACCTTCTCCAACCTATCTCCTGATTCTGCCTCCTCAACCCTCCTCTCCTCCCTTTCTGCATCCTTTGACTCTCTATGTCCCCTATCCTCCAGGCCGGCTCGGTCCTCCCCTCCTGCTCCGTGGCTCGACGACTCATTGCGAGCTCATAGAACAGGGCTCCGGGCAGCCGAGCGGAAATGGAGGAAAACTCGCCTCCCTGCGGACCTGGCATCCTTTCACTCCCTCCTCTCTACATTTTCCCCTTCTGTCTCTGCTGCTAAAGCCACTTTCTACCACTCTAAATTCCAAGCATCTGCCTCTAACCCTAGGAAGCTCTTTGCCACCTTCTCCTCCCTCCTGAATCCCCCCCCCCCTCCTCCCTCTCTGCAGATGACTTCGTCAACCATTTTGAAAAGAAGGTCGACGACATCCAATCCTCGTTTGCTAAGTCAAACGACACCGCTGGTTCTGCTCACACTGCCCTACCCTGTGCTTTGACCTCTTTCTCCCCTCTCTCCCCAGATGAAATCTCGCGTCTTGTGACGGCCGGCCGCCCAACGACCTGCCCGCTTGACCCTATCCCCTCCTCTCTTCTCCAGACCATTTCCGGAGACCTTCTCCCTTACCTCACCTCGCTCATCAACTCATCCTTGACCGCTGGCTACGTCCCTTCCGTCTTCAAGAGAGCGAGAGTTGCACCCCTTCTGAAAAAACCTACACTCGATCCCTCCGATGTCAACAACTACAGACCAGTATCCCTTCTTTCTTTTCTCTCCAAAACTCTTGAACGTGCCGTCCTTGGCCAGCTCTCCCGCTATCTCTCTCAGAATGACCTTCTTGATCCAAATCAGTCAGGTTTCAAGACTAGTCATTCAACTGAGACTGCTCTTCTCTGTGTCACGGAGGCGCTCCGCACTGCTAAAGCTAACTCTCTCTCCTCTGCTCTCATCCTTCTAGACCTATCGGCTGCCTTTGATACTGTGAACCATCAGATCCTCCTCTCCACCCTCTCCGAGTTGGGCATCTCCGGCGCGGCCCACGCTTGGATTGCGTCCTACCTGACAGGTCGCTCCTACCAGGTGGCGTGGCGAGAATCTGTCTCCTCACCACGTGCTCTCACCACTGGTGTCCCCCAGGGCTCTGTTCTAGGCCCTCTACTATTCTCGCTATACACCAAGTCACTTGGCTCTGTCATAACCTCACATGGTCCCTCCTATCATTGCTATGCAGATGACACACAATTAATCTTCTCCTTTCCCCCTTCTGATAACCAGGTGGCGAATCGCATCTCTGCATGTCTGGCAGACATATCAGTGTGGATGACGGATCACCACCTCAAGCTGAACCTCGGCAAGACGGAGCTGCTCTTCCTCCCGGGGAAGGACTGCCCGTTCCATGATCTCGCCATCACGGTTGACAACTCCATTGTGTCCTCCTCCCAGAGCGCTAAGAACCTTGGTGTGATCCTGGACAACACCCTGTCGTTCTCAACTAACATCAAGGCGGTGGCCCGTTCCTGTAGGTTCATGCTCTACAACATCCGCAGAGTACAACCCTGCCTCACACAGGAAGCGGCGCAGGTCCTAATCCAGGCACTTGTCATCTCCCGTCTGGATTACTGCAACTCGCTGTTGGCTGGGCTCCCTGCCTGTGCCATTAAACCCCTAAAACTCATCCAGAACGCCGCAGCCCGACTGGTGTTCAACCTTCCCAAGTTCTCTCACGTCACCCCGCTCCTCCGCTCTCTCCACTGGCTTCCAGTTGAAGCTCGCATCCGCTACAAGACCATGGTGCTTGCCTACGGAGCTGTGAGGGGAACGGCACCTCAGTACCTTCAGGCTCTGATCAGGCCCTACACCCAAACAAGGGCACTGCGTTCATCCACCTCTGGCCTTCTCGCCTCCCTACCACTGAGGAAGTACAGTTCCCGCTCAGCCCAGTCAAAACTGTTCGCTGCTCTGGCACCCCAATGGTGGAACAAACTTCCCCACGACGCCAGGACAGCGGAGTCAATCACCACCTGAAACGCCACCTCTTTAAGGAATACCTAGGATAGGATAAAGTAATCCTTCTACACCCCCCCCCCCCCCCCTTAAAAGATTTAGATGCACTAGTGTAAAGTGGCTGTTCCACTGGATGTCATAAGGTGAACGCACCAATTTGTAAGTCGCTCTGGATAAGAGCGTCTGCTAAATGACTTAAATGTAAATGTAATGTCATTATTTGAACTGGCTTAATGTGACTTAACGTTAAGCTAGCTAGCTAACAAGCTAGAAACGAACCAAAACATTGTTTTTTAAAGTTGCTTTTAGTTGCCTGATTTGGCAAATTGACGTTTACTAAATGTATTGGTGTTAAAATACACCAGTTATGCTTTTTGGGACCACCAGGCTGCTGATGTCATGCAGCCTGTTGTTTTTGTGTATATACTTTTTCATTACGACAACGACAAGTTCATGATGTCACTCCGACAACTGTATAGGGTAGGCCGTCATTGTAAATAAGACTTTGTTTACAATGACGGCCTACCCTTTACAGGTTAAATAAATTCAAAATAAATAGCTACAGGCATGTCGATAGACGTAGTATAAAACAGCCTTTAGTCTTGAAATCTTTTTTTAGTACACTACCGTACTCACTGTTAGCACATGGCCTCACGTGAATCCTTAAAGTGATGGGTGGGGCTAAGGCTTAAGAGGGTGTGAACGATGCCGAATGGGTGTAGACAAAGAAGAGCTCTGCAGAACGCGTACCAAAACATGATCATGATCACTTATGCCAGGTTACGACAGCTGACTTAACACGGTCAGTATTAAGGTTGTTAGCAGCCACCAAGCCAGCCATAGCTAGTGTTGCTTCTGCCCCAAAACACAGCAAGCCGATGTTGTTGTTTTACCACAAAATACATGTAATCACTGTGGTGATTACTAGATTATTATCATGTTATTACCAGGGCTGGACATAATCTACAGGAAAGGAATATCATTACAGGTGGCTTTGTAATGGTATAAATATAAAAAAGCTTGCAATTCAAGCCTCCCTGCTAAAGCCTACTATATATTCATTATAATGTGCTGACCCAATGGCGCAAACAGCATTACAGCTTGACCACATTTCCATTACAGGGCTAATACAGTGCAATGGACAGAGAATGCAAATACAGCCAAACAGAGACGCTGCTATAGCAACCCAAAGTTTACCCTACAAACACTATTTTAGAGTGTACCCATGGGTATACTTCATTTTCAAAAAGTGCTACATGAAATTTGACAGCGTTACGCTACAGGATTGATGTGTTTACATAATCAAGACAGCCATTGAAATCTGTTATGAAATGCTGCTGCCGGAATAACAGAATTTATGACAGAGGGCTGAGCTACAAACCCAACTATACCAATTCCACATACAGTAGGCTATCAATCACTTATCTGGCTGGATACAATACAGCTACCAAAACAATCCACTGCAGACAATCATTCAATATTATTTGATGACTGTCAAGGTAAGCTCCAGGTAAATACTCGCTCACATTCATCCACAGGTTAAAAAAAAAGCACACTCCTTTCTCCCTCTCTGATCTGATCTCGCTCTCTTAACCCTGGAGATATGAGAGTGAGGAGACAGGGTCAGGGTTGGAAGAGGTCCTCATGATGACACACCGACAGGAATATATTCTCAGTGTGCGTATACATCTGTGTGTATGAGTGCGTACGTGCAAGTATGTGATTGCATCTGTGTGTGTGTGTGTGTGTGTGTGTGTGTGTGTGTCTTTGTGTATTATGAGTGTGTGTGTGTGTTTGGCTTAGTAGAAGTTAACTCACCCAGGACTGAAGCGTGGACTTTGTTCCCTCCTCATTTTTGTGTGTGTGTGTGTGTGTGTCCGTGTGTGTGTGTTCCCCGGCACTGTGTCCCTATCTCCTCTCTGTCCATAAGTTTGATTAGCTCTTCATGTGCCAGTCTTCCTCTCCTCCAATCCTCAGGTCTTCAGATCCCTTCTTCTCTCTTCGTCAGCCTCCCTCTCTCCCTCAGCCCCAGGCATCAGCAGCTGTGCCAAACACGCCACTCATCCCTCTTTTCTTTGCTCTCTCCTTCTGTCTCTCTTCCCCGTTTGTGTATTTTGCAAACAAACAGACAAACACCTTTTTCCCAGCTCCTTGTTATTCAAGAATAAGTCCCAGAGAACCAGGTGGAGGGGGGTCTGTGAGATCTCCTCCCCAGAGAAGGTGCTCCTCAGTGTGGGTGTGTACTTACCGTCTCCCCTGGCATGGGTCTGGTTCTCTGTGTGTGTGTTTGTGTGTGTATGAGAGAGGGAGCATGTTGGCTCTGTTGCTGTAGCTGTTGCTTCTGCCTCTTTCACAGCGTGTGTCTCTATCAGTGTGAGCGTCTCTCTCTTTTTCTCTGTCTCTCTCTGTCTCTCTCTCCTCTCTGTCTCGCTCTCTCCCTCTCTGTCTGCTGCTCAGGCTGTTTGGATTCGCAATCGGCTCTGCCACCAGGCTCAGGGCTTAGGGATCCTCTAGCAAGAGCTGGACGTGAACAAAAACGTAGAGGGAGAGAGAGAGAGAATAGAGGATTTCAACTGGTCTGTATTTGGCACATTGTAAAACACATGTCATAAATGTCAACCAATCACATGTTTGAGAGAGGGAGCGGGAGAGAGAGACAGAAAAACAGAGGGAAAAGAAGAGAGAGAAGAGAGAGAGAAAAAATGGAGCGGGAAACAGAAAGGCAAATTGGCAGACAGAAAGAGAGAGGGGAGGATTTATATCGTTATATGTCGATTGGAAATTATGTCGGGAATACTGTGTAGCCAGGGACGGGGGATTATTGGGAATGATTGTGTCCGATAATGATGAGCAAACACGTTGAACAGTGAAACAGATTTTGTGTTCGTTACTGTGAACATCTCCCCTCATTGTCAATGGAGCGTGGACGGAGCTAGCACACACTCACAATCATTTCATATCACTGTTCCACCCATAGAGAGCCAGTGTACTTTATACGAGATTCACACAGACCTGCCTGTGAAATATGGATGAGTATGTTTTTGTGGCAATTTGTTAAATCAGCTGGATTATGGCCCAGAGAGAGAAGAAGAGAGAGAGATAGAGGAAGGATGAGATGGAGAGAGAAAATAGGCATTTTTATTGTTCTGTCCTTCTGCCCTGTCAGAGTGGATAAAATCCTCAGCCAGCTGGGTTCCGGCAAAGACACACACATATATATCCCCCAAGACATGCACATATCTCGCCCACACACACATATATCCACCAAGACACAAACATACCCCCCCCACACACACACACATATATCCCCCAAGACATGCACATATCTCGCCCACACACACATATATCCACCAAGACACACACATATCCCCCCCACACACACATATATCCCCCAAGACACGCAGATATCCCCCAAGACACACACATATACCCCCCCACCCACACACATATATCCACCAAGACACGCAGATATCCCCCAAGACATGCACATATCTCGCCCACACACACATATATCCCCCAAGACATGCACATATTTACATTTACATTTAAGTCATTTAGCAGACGCTCTTATCCAGAGCGACTTACAAATTGGTGCATTCACCTTATGATATCCAGTGGAACAACCACTTTACAATAGTGCATCTAACTCTTTTAAGGGGGGGGGGGGGGGGTTAGAAGGATTACTTTATCCTATCCTAGGTATTCCTTAAAGAGGTGGGGTTTCAGGTGTCTCCGGAAGGTGGTGATTGACTCCGCTGACCTGGCGTCGTGAGGGAGTTTGTTCCACCATTGGGGTGCCAGAGCAGCGAACAATGGTGGAACAAACTCCCTCACGACGCCAGGTCAGCGGAGTCAATCACCACCTTCCGGAGACACCTGAAACCCCACCTCTTTAAGGAATACCTAGGATAGGTATACATATCTCGCCCACACACACATATATCCCCCAAGACA